>NC_090705.1:25909269-26215332 GCF_040954835.1 Lepisosteus oculatus
TCCAAAGTTTGTCGGAATCCAGGGTGTCCAGCGAAACGGGAGTCATGTCCCCATTATAAAACTGAAGATCTGACTGGGTTTGAGACAAATAATTTGTCCTGAGGGCACTGAGGAGGTACAGTCAGTCCAACCAAGGTGTGTCTAACTTTAACGTCAATGTC
Organism: Lepisosteus oculatus; assembly: GCF_040954835.1. Classification (NCBI taxonomy): domain Eukaryota; kingdom Metazoa; phylum Chordata; class Actinopteri; order Semionotiformes; family Lepisosteidae; genus Lepisosteus; species Lepisosteus oculatus. Next base: position 25,909,431 of record NC_090705.1, read on the forward strand.
CCATCTTACAGCTGCCAGGAATTTACCAGATGGGATGATGGGTTCAGGAAGCAGTTCAGCCTCAGGAGGGTCATGGATTCGTGAGAGCATCTGCTTTGATGTTCTTGTAGGTGATAAGGAAATTAAATCTGGTAAAAAAAGGGACCATCTGGCCTGATGAGGATATAGACGTTTGGCCTATTGCAAATACTCCAGGTTTTTGTGATCAGTGTATATCAAAAATGGATGATGAATACCCTCTAGCCAGTGCCTCTATTCCTCCAATGCCAACTTAATAGCCAGGAACTCACGGTTACCAACAACATAGTTCATCTGTCAAGGGGATAACTTCTTAGAAAAGAAAGCAGGGGGGTGAAGAATCTGTTTTTCTCCATGACGTTGAGAGAGAACAGCACCCACACCATGGCCAGAAGCTTCCACTTCGACAACAAAAGGCAAAGAAGGATCAGGGTGTTTCAGGATGGGGGCCGTTTTGAATAGGTGTTTCAGGCGCTGAAATTCCTCTTCTGCTTGAGGGGTCCATTTACCTTGTCTTGGTCCTCCAACTGTGGCATAGTTACCAGGCGATGATTTATTTCTTCACATAATCCTTGTCGAAAAAGAAAAATAAGGACCTCATCATCTTGCTGCTACTCGAAAGCCAATGGCATAATCCTGCGCAGACCTGCGGCCCTGGCGGATAGATGAGAGGCGGAGGGAGGAGTCTTGACCAGCTGAGGAACGACAAAAAAAAACCCTTAAATGTCTCTAAAAAGAGATCATAGTCCTGTACTTCAGGAGCCCGGCGATCTAGCAGGGCAGTAGCCCATTCCAGTGCACAGCCAGTTAACAGAGAAACTACGAAGGCAATCTTGTCCCAGTCACAAACTGTTTTCCCTCCTACCGTCCTGTAAACGGTACCAAAGCATCTGGTCCAAGTCCAACAGACTACGGAACAGTTTCTACCTCCAGGCAATAAGACTGCTAAATAGCCAACCCGCAGCTCCTTAGCAAATCACCTGTAATGGCTACATGGACACACAATTCTCACTATATTCAGCGTAATTGCATTACATGTATATATTGCATACACCATGGACACATAACAACTCTACTCACATTGAGTTTTATTCAATTAAAAAATGTAACCAAAATTTTGTGATTTTTTGTGTTTTTGTGAATTTTTGTGATTTTTGTGATTCTTGTAATTTTTGTGAGCTCGCAGAAAAAGACATTTCATTGCCAGCAACTACTGCTGCACGCAAAAGTTTCCGGATGGAGTCTGAAAACCAGCGCACACTGTGCTAAGAAGCCCTGACATTTCGTAGGGTTGCCGTCAAACCTATCAGGTGGGGTAAGTGGAAGAGGTTGAGGAGCGGGTGTAGAAGCTGGCAGGGACGGAGCCGAAACGGCAGCTCCAGCGTTACTTTTTCTATTACTGGTAGACGGCATTGCTGACAGGTGTGCGGAAATCTGTTGGACGGAAGCCTGTTACTGGAGTAAAGTTTGCCAGTGCTGATCCAAAACCGAACAAATCTCCTCTTGCTCCGCTGGGTCCATGTTAAAATGGCTCAGTATTCTGTTAGGGATTTGGTAAGAGGAACTGAAACCAATTAATGAACCCACTTGACGGAGCTGATAAAGCCTAGCCGTGATCCAAAGAAAACAGTAATCGAAGAAACGAGCTGAGAGTCTGGGGGAAGCCAGAGATCCACACAGGGAGTGAGTTACCAAAGCCAGACCGTAATCCGAAACCGAAGACGAAAGAGCAATCCGAGAGTCCAGGAGAAGCCAGTAATACAAAACAGGGAGTGAGTACCGAAGCCAAGCAGTGATCCAAAAAACCATAGTCACAGGGAAAAAAACATAGTCCGAAAACCAAGAAAGTCACAAAGAGGAAGAAGGCATAGCAACTAGGAACCTCGAAAGGAAAACTAATACTGAGCGAGGAGGTAGGAAAAGACTAGTGCTTAAGTACAAGATGAGACGGGGGTGTGGTGGTGAATACCTACACTGATAGACTAATGAAGTAAGACTACGCTTTCTTCTGCCTCTCCCGTTGCCGGGAGGCAGGGATCGTAACACTCATCCAGCTATCTCGGTACAGATGCAGCCATTCAAAATGGGTGAGGTATTTCACGGCATACCGCGACACGCCCACCGGGGTATCACGCGGTATCTCGTGTTTCACATGACTAGCTATCCGGCGTCGCCTTGTAAAACCGCCAGGGGGAGCTTAACCTCTCATGTACAGCATTCGAGCCTTTAATTTTGAACTGTGTATTACAGCATGTTAATCATCAGTCATTCAAATGTTGGTATATTTTATGAAAGCAAGATTGCTCAGTTGGACAAAAGTACACAACCTACCTTTATCAGAAATATTTATGCATCAAAGCCTTTACTGAAGATATTACTAATAGTATTAATAATGGATGACTTTGGACAAGCTGTATACTCAAAGTATAATTTCTTTAGCACATTTGTACAAGCACTTGGAATCTGTCCAAGCCATACTTTGTCAGGCATTTTGTTTTACTTCAACGGGCATAAAAACTTCCTTGCTTTTAACAGGGCGTTTCATAATTTCTAACTACGAAAATGATTTAAAATGCGACACCTATCATGAAAAGAAAAAAATACACACCAGTATTCCATTTCTCCCTAAACATTGTAAGCTTCGAAGTCTTTAACTAACGTGATACCGGAGTCAACAAGCATACTTTTAGAATTTGATTTAAAGGGAATATAATATGGAATCGCGTATCTCAAGAATTTAATAATGGTATGATTATATCCGTGTACTGCGGGAGGGCTGTTTCGCCTGCCTGCTTATGCGAGCTGTCTTGTAGCCTACTGGTCTAGGTGCGTGACTACCAACTGGCAGGTTGTGTGTTCGAATCCAGCTGGTGCTGGACCTTTCAGTTTTATTTATTTATTTTTTAATCGCGTAACATAAACATATTACCGTATGCAAACTGTACTGTATACAATATGTATATGTATATTTAATGTCTTAACTGTGCCCGTTTAAGTATTGAATATTCATATCTAATTTTACCACTGAAGGGAAATCTTAACATAAACATACAGTATATGGCTGGTCTCGGTACTTTAAAGAAAAAAATACACACCAGTATTCCATTTCTCCCTAAACATTGTAAGCTTCGAATGAAACCACTAAATAAAGACATAAATATAGAAATCTTAAGATTTGTTTTATTTAATGTTGGTAGCAGGATGAACTGTCAGAGTGTATATTTTGTCGCAAAGTTGCTACAAGATGTTAACAGTGAAAAAGGTATTTAGAAATGAGTTATTTCAAGATGAAAAAGAAAACATACACAAACATGGTTTCATTACAACCAGAATCGGTCTTGAGATATTTTTAACTTGATTTACAGTATTTGAGAGGTATGTCTTAACACCGATACTACAGTGCTTAAGTACTGCTCACGTATATGTTTCTAGGTTTATATTATGCATTTCATACGGTCAAATTACTTTTGAGCAACTAATAAGAAGCGCTAAACGGTATGCGTTTTAGTTTCGTTTTGTGCTGGAACCCGTGGATTGATTAGAGATATCAAGTACATACAAGTCATTTTTTAAATGTTGTAGTTCGTCTTGAAAAAATGTTACGAGTACATCATCTATCAACAATTACACAGGTTCTGTTTCCATATTGCGGATTTTGGTTAGGTACAGTATTATCAAATCCAGTGGCGCTGTGTGTTACTTTACTGAGTCCCAATCTGTGATTGAAACCTGTAAAACCGGTTTAATTCGTCACAGCCAGCACTCTTCAGGTGTGAGGGTCTTCTGCTCAGAATGAAACGCTAAAATGTTTGTGTATATTCTAATGGTACTGGGGGCAGGGTGTGTGGGAACAGGTTTGTTCTTCACACCTGAAACATTTTCTCTGAAAGGATTTTCTTCGGAGTTTAACCGATCTTGTTACAGCATGTTACAGTTTACTATTATTAACCATATTAATTTTAAGTGCTTAATGTAAAATCTTGTAAAAATATATTTTCATTGTTCAAATATACATTAAGTCTGACTATCATATAATAAGTTAAATACAAAACTAAAGAAAAAATAGGGTTAAATATAATTCAAAATATTTTGCTAACAATGTTAACTGTTTATGAATAATAAAATGTATTAACTAAGGAGTAGGATGGCACAGTTGTTAGTATGTTTTTTGTTTTGTTTCTTTTTCATAAATACAACAGTAGTACCTGATGTCTCAGTGGCTTTCAAAATTAAATTATGCATGCAAACCTGTGAACTAGAAAGATAACTAAGATTTTAATACTAATTAAATGACCGCGGGCACTTCCCACCCCCTCTACATTCTCAGAGTAGAACAGACTAACCTTCTAATGAAAGACGGTCCACCCCCCACGGACAGGAAAAGTGCCCACAGGCACTTAAACTTAATATGGTCATATGGTCAGTAACAGTAAACAGTAACATGGTCAGAAGGAGCACGTACAAACGTTTTCGAAATAACCACATGTAAGACTCTGATGCTTAAAATGTTTAGGGAGAAAGTGGAATACTAGTGTGTATTTTTTCTTTAAACTACCAATACCAGCCATATACAGTCTGTAACGTAGGGATTTCTATATGTTAGTTTCTATATGTTCTATATTAGCTTCAGTAACGTGTACATATCTCCCCTTTTTATAAAACGACTTGGTTGAAAACTGTTCCAGAGCCACTGTTGTTTCATCAGTGAAAAGTACATCATGAAATGCCTCTCCCTGTTCAATCCACTGGAAAAAAGAAAAGGAGCATAAAGCTTCTGATGGTCATAAACGATATTCATTTAGGAGCAGCATCAGAGGTATGTTTTTAACTGGACTGCATTGGAGAGAATACCATAGTGTGTTTTTTTTTTACTCCCTGGCGGAAACTGGCTTCCAGAAGAATCAGTATGGCTCAGAGATTAAATAAAACTTCACAGACATTAACGAAGAGCATAACGCGTGTACTGTATACACTGCAAGTACAACCCAACTCTCTGCAGGAGTGCTGGCTGTGACGAATTGAACCGGTTTCACGGGTATTTTCAAAGTAGGAGGCGAGATTTCCAGCGAAAGACACCCCCCTCAAAAACCCAGTAAATACAGTACTTACTAGTCAAAGGCTAGGCTCCCGACTACGGCGAAAGGAACCCTTCTTTTATTAGAAGACAATGAACATATTTTAGCCCTGAATGAATTAATAGCAAACATGGTTTACATAAAAGACATTTTTCCAAGAAAGTTTAGCCTTTGTCACTAATGAAACCACTAAATAAAGACATATATAGAAAAATCTTAAGATTTTTAAAATACATGACTTTGCTAAAATTTATTTGAAAATAAAAACAATTACAACCGCCAGGGGAGAGAGAGAACAGGGGAGGGATGTTGGTTTTGCATAAGGGGCGGGGCTATGGAAAGTAGGTATGTTTGGGAATGTGTAGTTACATGTTCTGGCTGTTTGTGAATTATCGTTGTTGAGTATGGAGTGTTGAGGTATTGATTTTGTGTAATGCTTTATGTTGAAAATTGAGGTGGATTTTGTTTATGATAAACAGGATAAACTGGGATGGGAGGAAGGTTTGGTTTTGCATAAGGGGCGGGATTATGATAATTGGAGGACTTTGCGAGTGTAAAATGGTTTGATTATTTGATTTTGTATTGTGCTTGTTATCTATGTTTTTGGTTGGTATTATGTTTATATGGTTGTTTTTGTTGGTTGGTTGTTATTATGGTTATTAATAATACGATCTATAGTTGAAATCTGAGCCTAAATAAAAAGAAAAAGCAAGTGATTAGGTTTATGAGCAATCTAATTACTTATTCGTTTAAAACGCTATATAAAATAAAGTTTATTATTAATTTGCTGGACAGAGCGGTGAACATTATTATGCATAAGACAAAGATAACGATCCTGATCAGTTTAGAAATCTGTGTACGCTGTAAGGTTTTTACTTCTTAAACTTTTAAAATACACGTTTTGAATAGAAAGAAATCCTCTTCCTGGTATAGCAAACCAGCACGTCTTTTTTCTCCAATCAGAGGGGTGTCAGATGGTGTCAGCCAATCACCATTCTGCGTTGGGTAGCAACGGGGGACTGTTCTCAGGCTGAAGATGTAAACAGCTTAATGTTCGTGTTAAATATTTTTTTTTAATTCAATTAAACGGGCACAGTTAAGACATTAAATATACATATACATACTGTATACAGTACAGTTTGCATACGGTAATATGTTTATGTTACGCGATTAAAAAATAAATAAATAAAAATGAAAAGTCCAGCACCAGCTGGATTCGAACACACAACCTGCCAGTTGGTAGTCACGCACCTAGTCCAGTAGGCTACAAGAGAGCTCGCATGATCAGGCAGGCGAAACAGCCTTACACAGCCCTGTCGCAGTACACGGATATAATCATACAGTTATTAATTTCTTGAGATACGCGATTCCATATTATATTCCCTTTTAATCAAATTCTAAAAGTATGCTTGTTGACTCCGGTATCACGTTAGTTAAAGACTTCGAAGCTTACAATGTTTAGGGAGAAATGGAATACTGGTGTGTATTTTTTTCTTTAAAGTACCAAGACCAGCCATATACTGTATGTTTACGTTCAAAAATTAATTTCGTTTATGGCCTTCACACGTGTTATAGTATGCTCCTATTCTTTTTATGCTCAGCTACTAAGATTTCCCTTCAGTGGTAAAATTCAATATCTACAACGGGCACAGTAAAGACGTTTACAGTAAGTCTTTCTACGACAGACCAACGGACCACGAGTGCCCCTGTCGGTCAACCAATCACGCACCGCGGTATCGCGTGTCATCTTACCTGCGGTACGTGTCTGTACCGCTCACTTTGAATGGCTGCATCTGTATATCACATATCACATATACCATCAGCTCATCTGGAAGTTTTGATGTCTGGAAGTCTTATTTTTAGATTTGTAGCCAAAGGGCCTTGCAGATCAGATCAGATTTCCTTCCCCCCACAGAAAGACAGACAAATGTTTTCACTGCTTATTAGTCGCTATTCACCGCGCGGCGAGCAGCTCCAATTTCAGTCGTAGGCGATAAATACTGTATATTTAGCCGAAAGGCTGTACAACGCAATAATTTCATTACTCTAGGAGGTTTCATGAAAAAGCTACAGGCTTGTCATCATTTTTAAACGATTGTCATCATTTTTATTTTTAAATACATGTTAACAAAGTCATGTACCATAAAAGTATGGTAATTAAAAGTTTAAATAAAGTCGATGTTTTCTCTCTTGGCTAGACTTGACTATTTAGCCATGAGATATACAGATGCAGCCATTCAAAATGTGTGGGGTATTTCGCGGAACACCGCGGTGCGCGTGTCACATGAAAACACATTGAACGTCATGCCGGAATGTATCTGGGATCACCATTAAAACCGCCAGGAGGAGCTAATAAAGCTTAACCTCTCATGTACAGCATTTGAGCTTTTAAATTTAAACTGTGTATTACAGCATGTTAATCATCAATCATTAAAAAGTTGGTATATTTTATGAAAGCAAGATTGCTCAGTTGGACAAAAGTACATAACCTACCTTTATCATAAATATTTTAATTATGCAGAAATATTTTATGCATCAAAGCCTTTACCGAAGATATAACTAATAGTATTAATAATTAATTACTTTGGACAAGCTGTAAACTCAAAGTATTACGCTGGTCCACATTATTTGTAACTGTCATTTTAAATGAAAATACTTTATTTTTTCATCGACAAAAAGTAACACCACAGCATTTCGTTGATCTAACTAACAAGGACGGGATATTAGCTAGCCAATAGGATAAAGGAATAAATTACTTTTTTTGTTTATTTCTTTAGCACATTTGTTTGAACATTTCCATCGATTGTACAAGCACTGAAAAACTGTCCAATCCCTAGTTCGTCAGGCATTTTCTTTTAGTATAACAGACATAAAAACTCCCTTGCTTTTAACAGAGTGTTTTCATAATTTCTAACAACGGAAATGATTTAAACTGCGACACTTATCATTCAACCAGAGCTCAAAATCTCACAAGGATCCTCAAGAGCACAACAAAGACTGTTTTAAAAGATACTTGTACCAGATACACGCTTTCTTATCTACAGATGCAGCCATTCAAAATGGGTGGGGTATTTCGCGGTATACCCCAGTGGGCATCAAAACGCAGTATCACACAGTATCACGAGGTATATCGCGTCATTTGACGTCATGCTGAAAAAGTATCCGGCATCATCTTGTAAAACCGCCAGGAGGAGCCAATAAAGCTTAACCTCTCATGTACAGCATTTGAGCTTTTAAATTTAAACTGTGTATTACAGCATGTTAATCATCAGTCATTAAAAAGTTAGTATATTTTATGAAAGAAAGATTGCTCAGTTCGACAAAAGTACAAAATCTACCTTTATCAGAAATATTTATGCATTAAAGCCTTTACCGAAGATATTAGTATTAATAATGAATGACTTTGGAGAAGCTGTATACTCAAAGTATAATTTCTTTAGCACATTTGTACAAGCACTTGGAATCTGTCCAAGCCCTACTTTGTCAGGCATTTTCTTTTACTGCAACGGACATTAAAACTCCCTTGCTTTTAACAGAGCGTTTCATGATTTGTAACTATGAAAATTATTTAAACTGCGACACTTACCATTCAACCAGAGCTCAAAATATCACAAGGATCCTCAAGAGCACATCAAAGACTGTATTAAAAGATACTTGTATCAGATACATGAGAATCCAGACTTTTTTATCAACGCTTTCTTTTCCGTATACCAGATATTATGGAACCACTTCAGAAGGGTGTCAGCCAGTCAGATTCCAGGAATCAGTACTTTAAAGAACAAATACATTCCATTTCTCCCTAAACATTTTAAGCATCGAAGTCTTTAACCAGCATGTGAAATAGCATGTAAAAAAGTGTTAGTTTTAAGCTTTTCTGCTAATATAATATGGAATCAAGTATCTAAAGAAATTAATAACGATATGATTATATTCGTGTACTGCAACAGGGCTGTGTAGGGCTGTTTCGCCTCTCTCTTCATGTGACTTCTCTAGTAGCCCACTTGTCTACGTGCCTGATTGCTAACCTGCAGATTGTGTGTTCAAATCCAGCTGGCGCTGTGACTTTTCTTTTAACAAACATTTCTTTGAAAAAATAGAATAGCAATATTATGGACAATTAATTGACTTTTATATTTCTAAATATCACAACATGATCTAATTTAAGTCATTTTTGATAAGAGAAATGGAGGCTGTACAGTATGCATTACAATATAAACATTTATATTGATTTAAATTGCGTTTTGATTTAAATCGCAAACGCGTATTTAGTTATATGTGTTTAGTGTGTTAAGGTGTTAACACACGTGTTATATGTGTTAATGTGTTAAGTTATATGTGTTTCTTGAATCAAAATCAGACAAATGCAACATAAATTGATACAGTATCTTTGTCTTCTAAGTATCTTAATAAACTTTCAGCATAGCTTTCTCCCCATTTAGATTTATTTTTCTTGGGATTTTGGGATCAAATGTGGAAAAATTAGATTGTAATCGTTTTTATTTTTTAAATATGTTTTAGAAAAGTGTGATCTATACTAAAAAGCTGTACACCACCTTCTATACAGATACATATTGTAATACTTTCGGGTTTGGATAGGACGGACACAAGAACTCAGACTTGCGGAGTTAAAGGAAGTGAAAGCCTTTATTTTTCTTCTCCGTCACCACCTGCTAGCCCGGCTCTCCCCCGCCAACAGCGCGAGCCAACACACCATCCGCGTGCCCGAGAGAGAGAGTAAGACCCAGGGGTGCAGAAGCAGGGAACTATTTACAAGGAAAACGGATACCTCCCCAGACTGTACGCCCGCTTCCCTGTGGGACAGCTGAACTGGTCAGTGGCCTTCCTAAACCCCACCCTGACCACTCTCACTCCTGTCCTGCTCTACCCCACGCACCCCAGCCGGGCACTCTTTGGCCTCTGCCCGGGGCGAATGTATATTTAGATATTTAGACCCGGCGCGGCACCGAGAGAGCGTCTGCATTTATAACTTAGTTTTTAAAATTAGTCAAGCAATATGAAGCATCTCTTTTTACTTTTAAGTCCCTTAATTATCATTGAGCACAGCTTTCTCACCACTTAGATTACTTTTTGATACCATCCTTAGACAAAGCAGAAACTTCTTGTATTTTTCCGATGACATACAAGTGGAAAGATTACAGATTTTAATTGTCTTTAATTTTGTTACGTTATACATTTTAGGAACGTTTCATCTATACAAACACCACAAAACTATTCTCGATTGTATTTCTGAATGTTATGTTACATTTACAGTAGTTCACTGTTTTAAATACATCTAATTAAGAAAGTTAGGTGTAAGCATAAACTATTAGTAATCAATAATATTGAATTTAGCACTGTAATAAGTTGTTGCACTTTCCCCCGCATCTTGTAAAAATATATTTTCATTGTTCAAATATACATAAATCTGACTATCATGTAATAAGTTAAACACAAAACCGAAGAAAAAACAGGGTAAAATATAATTCAAAATATTTTGCTAACAATGTTAACTGTTTATAAATAGTCAATTAGTTAACTAAGGCGTAGGATGGCACAGTTATTAGTATTCTTTTTGTTTTGTTTCTTTTTCATAAATACAACAGTAGTACCTGATGTCTCAGTGGCTTTCAAAATTAAATTATGCATGCAAACCTGTGAACTGGCCTGTGATAGTAGCTATGTAATACCCTGCATTGTGGAATAATAGTTTATTTTAAAGGATAGAGAAAGCACAGGAAAACAGGCAGTTAGACTGATCAGATAAGTACTATACTAGTATACTTTAGATCTTTTTTTCTGAACAAGGGAAAATATGATCATGTTTCTCTATAACAATAATAAAAAACTTTGATTACAAGGTAAATACCCAGACAAACGCAAATGCGTTTTTAATAAAATGCTTTTATTCATTCAGCAGATAGAGAGAGAGACACCCAGCAGAGAGAGACAGACACACCGGTTTTCATTGACATAATTGTTTTGTTTTTACATTCCTCTTGTCTAACAGGAATGTTTTGTTTGTGGACAGACTGTCTTTCTCAGACTCACATTTCCGAATGTCCCCCGCCCCGGTCAACAATCCTAGGAAGAACACGAAACAGCCTGTTAATAAAATTGTTACAAGTTTGTTCGGTCAGTTCTTCCTCCCAGAATTTATAGATCGCATCGATCTGTTCCTGCTTTGTGATGGGCTTAGCAGTTTTCCGAACATAGTCTTTCCGCGAAAACCTGGGCGTAACAGCTGTTCCTTTTTCTGATCACTCGCTCTCTGGATACACGTCTCACCTGTCCTGTTCTTTGTTTTCCTAATTTGCTGATTATGCCTGCTGCGATCCACTCCTGCCCTCACACCTAAAGAAGACTATTTTAAATTTCTTTGCGTGGTCCATTGTGCAATTAACCCTTGTATCTGCTGTCCTTAAGGTGATATCACATAAAGGTGATATGTGAAATAATGTTTTTTTATTATTGTTATAGAGAAACATGATCAGATTTTCCCCAGTTCAGAAAAAAAACTCAAGTATACTAGTTTGTCACTCTTCTCATCCCCTCTTTGTTAGATGGCTTTTGAATAGAGTCACATGAAAAGAGAGATGAAACAGCCCTACACAGCCCTGTCGCAGTACACAAATATAATTTTATCTTATTAATTTCTTTTGATACGCGATTCTTTTAATACAGTCTTTGCTGTGCTCTTGAGGATCCTTGTGATATTTCGAGCTCTGGTTGAATGTTAAGTGTCGCAGTTTAAATAATATTTGTGGTTAGAAATTATGAAACGCTCTGTTAAAAGCAAGGGAGTTTTTATGTCTGTTACAGTAAAAGAAAATGCCTGACAAAGTAGGGCTTGGATAGATTCCAAGTGCATTTTTTCAATTTACATGAATTGATGAGGTGGCTCTCAAAACGCTTTACAGGATAAAAACACTAACAACAACAACAACAACATTGTATTTCATTGCACTTTGACAGATTGTCCTTAAATCAATTGTTGACTCTTCTCTCTTTACTACTTGTTTGGAGTGACTGAGCTCCGCTCTGTACCACACAATGATCCTCCCAGAGTCTCTGCCCCGGGTGATTTGGGGTTTTTTGACAGAGGGCAAAAAACTCTTTCTCTCGCTTGCCCTCCCCCCCCGTGTATTGTCTGTTTTTTTTGTGCTGTCCTTTGACAAAACAAGGCTTGCCAGATAATGTGAATCGAAACCTGTTTTTCTAGCTTTTAAAGTCGTGCGATGTGTAAGCGGGAACACATCATTATATCTTACATATGAAAAATACATAATATAGCTCCCAAACAAACGCAAATGGGTTTTTAATAAAATGCTTTTATTCACTCATAATCTGACAATTTCAGGAAGACTTAGGAAGGACTAAGGGAATTGTCATCTGTTGTTGAAGCTCTGTGAGCTCGGTGACTTTGAGACAACTTGTTATCCCAGGTTGTTTGAATAGCCACAATTCAAATAGAGAAAAAAGAGCTGACTGACAAGATTTAAGATGTGGCTGTCAATGTTGGATTAAAAAAAACACGTTGCCTGACATTAGTTGCATTGCTTCAAAAATAATTTTATTTCGAGAGACTGGATAAGTAATTCAAGTGTTTTTTTAACTTCCTGAAAAACAAGTAGTAATTTAACTATATGTGCAAATGTTTTATGATATGTCGCTGTTGTGAATGTCTGTGGAGTGTATCTTATTTGCCTGTCTGTCCTGGCTGTGCTCTCTCGCTCGCCCCCCCCCCCCCTCTCTCTCAATTCAATTCAATTCAAGGTGCTTTATTAGCATGACAGATGGGTACAATCAGTGTTGGGTATTTACTTTGCTTTGAGATGCCACTTTTAAAGGTGATATATAAAATCAAGGCTTTAACTTGCTTTAACTCCGCAAGTCTGAGTTCTTGTGTCTGTCCTGTCTGAACCCGAAAGTATTGCAATATGTATCATTATAGCAGGTGGTGTACAGCTTTTTAGTATAGATTACACTTTTCTAAAATGTATTTAAAAAATAAAAACGATTGCAATCTAATCTTTCCACGTTTGATCCCAAGATCACAAGAAAAATAAATCTAAATGGGGAGAAAGCTATGCTGAAAGTTTGTTAAGATACTTAGAAGACAAAGATATCACTTTATGTTGCATTTGTCTGGTTGTGAATCAAAAAACACATATATTTAAACACGCGTTTGCAATTTAAATCAAAACGCGATTTAAATCAATATAAATGTTTATATTGTAATGCCTAGGTGACTATTCATTGTTATTAAAATGACTTAAATTCGATCATGTTGTGATATTTAGAAATATAAATTTGTTTGATGCGAGTGAGGTTTTATTTTATCTCTGACACAGGGAAAAGTTTTATTTTTTCAAAAAAATGTTTCTTAAAAAAGAAAGTCATGGCTTCGGCTGGATTCGAACACTCACCATGTCAGGAACCTAACCCACAGCACCACCGGCAAGGTTACATGCAGAGTGCTAAAAAAGCCCTACAGAAATATTATCAACAGACAATGTACAGCGTGTGCTATTCTTGTGTTGCGGTACATGAATATAATTATATCGTTATTCATTTCTTTAGATACGCGATTCCATATTATATTCCCTTTTAATCAAATTCTAAAAGTATGCTTGTTGACTCCGGTATCACATTAGTTAAAGACTTCGATGCTTAAAATGTTTAGGGAGAAATGGAATACTGGTGTGTATGTTTTCTTTAAAGTACCGAGACCAGCTATATACTGTATGTTTATGTTCCAAAATTAATATCATTTATGGCCTTCACACGCGTTACAGTATGCTCCTATTCTTTTTATGCTCAGCTACTAAGATTTCCCTTCAGTGGTAAAATTCCATATAAATATTCAATACTAAAACGGGCACAGTAAAGACATTTAAATCTTTCTACGACCAACCAACGAGTGCCCCTGTCGGTCAACCAATCACGTACCGCAGTATTTTGCGTCAACGCATGTCATGATGCGCAAGGCCGTAGCCAATTCCCTCCGGTACGTGTCTGTGCCGCACACTTTGAATGGCTGCATCTGTACACTAAGAAGTAGTCTTTAAAATTTATCACACAGTAAAATGTCAAATTTCAGGGGCGTCTGTGTACCAGAGATGATGGTACCGCTTCAGAAGGGTTTCAGCCAGTCAGATTCCAGGACCGGAATTATCTGTTTTATAAAAGAGAATATGTAATCATGTATCTAAAGAAATTAATCATGATATTAATTTAAAGATCAAAATATCTAAATCTATGTATCTATATAGCTGGTAGTATTACTGTATTTCACTTTCTTTGTAAACACGTTTTGTTAACACCCGAATTGCAGGTGGATTCTGTTTTTTGGTCTTTTATGGTCTGTAGCTCAAATCCTGCTTAACATTCCAATGTTAATGCGACACGTAAGATAATGTGGTGTATTGGTCATTAGTGAAAAGATTTAATCATTTAATCTCTTTACTGTGCACAATTTAGTCAGCTTAGTATTGAATATTTATATGGAATTTTACCACTAAAGGGAAATTTTAAATATATATATGTAAACATTATGTTGCTGTTATTGGTATTTTAAAGAAAAAATACACACCAATACTCAATTTCTCCTAAAGTATATTGACATTTTTTATATTTCAAAATAACACATGTTCGTACTATATGTACAGTACACAGCGGTACCGCAGATTGAACTGGAGGACGCAAATCCACCTGAGCCCAAAACCCCAACATATTAATGTGCATTCTCCTGGCGCTCCGAGGTTATCATCACTCTCTGCGGTAGTGCTGGTTGTGACGAATTAAACTGGTTTCACGGGTATTTTCAAAGTAGAATGGGGCAAGTCTTCCAGCGAAAGACACCTCCCCCCTCCTCCAAAATCGCTTTTTTTTGCTTACATTAGTAGTACTTAAGTACAGTACAGTAAGTACAGTAAGTACTTACTGTACAGTACTTACGGTAGTACTTCTCACCTTAAGAAAGCTAGGTTTTAGCATAAACTATTAGTAATCAATAATATTAAATTTAGCACTGTAATAAATTGTGCTAATCATAGATTTTTTTCTACTCTGAGAATGTAGGGGGAGGAAGAATACCGTGGCCTTCTCACTGATAAACTTATGTTAAGCTGTCAAAACAAAAACAGCTGTCAAAAGCTGTTTTTTTTAAAGTCAGTTGTGTGTCCTTAATATTGCTATTTTATTATTGCTAATTCCTATTGCTACAGAGTCTCTGTGTTTACAGTACATTTGATGTGAATCAAAGGGTTTCACGGGTATTTTCAACCCCCAGCCACCGTTGTTTCATCGGTTGTTATCCTGTAAAGTGCTCTGAGGAGCAACCTTTAAAGGCGTTTTATAAAATAAAGTTTATTGTTGTTATTATTATTATTATTAATAATAATAATATTAATATTGATCATATTTCTCCTCGCAGAACTTGTTAATTGTTGTTGTTATTGTTGTTGTTATCCTGTAAAGCGCTTTGAGAAGCATACTGTCCAGCTTGTCAGATGCATTCTCTTATAAAATAATAAGTAGAGTTTTGGGGTTATTAGTGCTCCACTTACAGCAACCCTTTGTAAATACGTTTTGTCTCCAAATCCACCACCACTTGTATGAATCATAGCCCTGCCAAACGATGCAAATTCCGCTGCAACGTTGTGTGCGGAATTATTCAGTATGGCATCTCCATGTTCAAGTAAACACTGCTCTGTGTGCAAATGCAAATGCATAAAAAAAAGCCACCAGGATACAGTCCTCGCGGACCTGGGCAAGTTAGAAGGGGTGTTTCACCGTCACAGCCCCAAAGTGCACGGTGAGCGCCCTGGGGGTCCGGCTGCCTCGGTGCCCGGCAGGACACCAGGCTGCAGCAGGGTGATGGTCGAAGCGGTGTTGACGATGGCCTGGCAGGGTCTGCCCTCGATGAGGCAGGGAAGAAATAAGCCCTGGTTGTGGCCAACCCTTCCCACAGTGGTGGCAGATGACCAGCCGTCGTCGCTCCCCCAGCATCGCCGTGCTGGCAGTCTCCTCCTCCCCATCTGATTCCCCGTGCACCCCTCCATTGGTGCCCACCGGTCTCCTTGATTTCGGCATCAGCCTGCTCAGCCAGAGCCAGGGCCTGCTCCAAGAGGACCAGCGCGGCCAGCATCACGTGGCGCTGCACCTCAGTCGGCGCCAGGGCCCAGAGGAATGCCTGGAGCACTTCCTCCGGGAGAATAGGGTGACCCTGGCGGGCTAAGTAGGCCACGTCTGCGGTGACTGGACCCACTGGACCCGCTAAGCAGCAGCATTGGGCCAACCTTGCCCGCAGCAGCCTCCCTTCTCCTGCCAAAACGCCTCCAGAGGACCGACACCAACGCTGCGTAGTTGTACCGCTGGTCCCCGGGTACATCCAGCAACGCCTAGCAGGCCTTCCCCTCCAGGACTGCAGCGATGTGGCCCACCATCTCTACCTGAGACCAGCCGTTTGCCCAGGCCGCCATCTGGAACTGGGCCTCAAACATTTGCCATGGAATCTCCCCATAATAACGGCTCGGTCTCACCGGCGCAGGCTAGAGCAGGGGTGGCGGGCTGGACCACGCTGGTCTGGCGTCTCCTTCCTGCCACACGGCCTGAGGTGACCAGGGAAATGGCCCCCCTTCCGCTGAGTAGGTCACCATGGGGTAGCCCTGATAAGGGCTGTGGCCAATGGCGGTGCTGAGGAGCTGTCCCTGGCCTGGCGGCTGCTGCTCGACCCCAAAAGGCGTTTAAGGGGGTCACTCGGCTGCTGGTGGAACTGGCGCTTCTCTGAGTCCGACATCAATGGCTGTTCACTGTCCATCCTCCCGCTTCTGACACCAATGTAATGAATTTGGGTTCGTTGAGGACAAACACAGAGACTCAAACTTGTGGAGTTAAAAACTGCACTTTATTTCTTCTCTGTCACCACCCGCCAGCAGCACTCCCGCACCCAGACGAGAGAGAGACACAAGGCAAGCCCGACAACAGTGCGGGCCCGAGAGAGACAGAAAGAGAGACAGAGAGAGAGAGAGAGAGAGAGACACCAAGGGGTGCGGAACCAGGGAACTATTTACATGGAAAATGGGTGATCTCCCCAGACTGTATGCATGTTTCACTGTTATTTGGATACCTCTTGGGGGATATCCTCTATATCCTCTTGTGGGGAATATCCTCTTGGGGGATATTCTAACAACAAGTGATTATAAGACAATCTGTCAAAGTGCAATGAAATACAATATGCTGGACAGTATGCTTCTCAAAGCGCTTTACAGGATAACAACAATAACAACAACGATTTTACAAGTCCTGGGAGGAAGAATATCATCAATATTAATAATAATAATAAACTTTATTTTATATAGCGACTTTAAAGGTGGCTTTTAAAAAAAATTAAATGCATTTGCATTAGCACACAGAGCAGTGTTTACTTGAATATTGGAGATGCCATACTGAATAATTCCTTCACACAACCATTGTAGCAGAATTTGCATAGTTTGGCAGGGCTATGATTCATACAAGTGGTGGAGGATTTGGATACAAAATGTATTTACATTGGGTTGCTGTAAGTGGAGCACTAATAACCCCAAAACTCTACTTATTATTTTACAAGAGAATGCACCTGACAAGCTGGACAGTATGCTTCTCAAAGCGCTTTTCAGGATAACAACAACAATTTAAAAGTTCTGGGAGGAAAAATATGATCAAAATTAATAATAATAATAATAAACTTTATTTTTTATAGCACCTTTAAAGGTGGCTCCTCAAAGCACTTTACAGGATAACAACCGATGAAACAACAGTGGCTGGGGATTGAAAATACCTGTGAAACCGGTTTGTTCACAATGTACTGTAGACACAGAGTGTGACACCAATGCATTAGCATGTTAAAGCGATTCCATTGAGGAGCCGGGCGTGAGAATTGTTTTGTTCCTTGATTTTCTGATCTGCAAGGCCATTTAGCTGCAGCGAATGTGAATTCTGTCTGGCATTGTCAGATTGTGAAAAAATAAAAGTATTTTAATCAAGATTCCCTTATAAAATTAATGTGAAACAAAAGAAAAACTAAAAATAAGATACAATCTACAGACATTCACAACATAAACATATCTTTAAAAATTTACATATATTGTTAAATTATTACTTTAAATATATACTTTAAGTTACTGAAACAGCCAGTTAATAAAATTGTTGCAATTTTGTTCTTGTTTGGAGGAAGGGATATTCTGACAACAATTGATTTAAAGACAATCTGTCAAAGTGCAATGAAATACAATATTACGCTGGGTAAATGTTCCGAGGTCAAATTCTTCCGAGACGGGGGTACCTTTAAACTGGAGACTACGAAAATAAAGTTTATTATTAATTTGCTGGACAAAGAGGTGAACATTATAATGCAGAAGACAAAGATAACGATTTATGTTGCATTGCCAGATTGTGAATCAATAAAAATATTAAATTAAACACAGGTTTGCGATTTAAATGGAAATGGGGATGACGGGAACTCTTAATCTAAATAAAAATGAAATAAATAAGATAGGTTTCGATAGTTAATAACCACTTTTTATGCGCGAAACACGGGTGAGTTTTCTTCCTCCTGATCAGTTTAGAAATCTGTGTACGCTGTAAGATTTTTACTTCCTAATTAAACTTTTAAAATACGCGTTTGGAATAGAAGCAGCATATGCTGTTTTCTTCCTGCTATGTAGAACAGATCAGCAAGTTTTTTTTTCTCCAATCAGAGGGGTGTCAGATGGTGTCAGCCAATCACCATTCTGAAGCCTACCGTAATCTCTGGTATAGGGACACCCCAGAATTCTGTCGCATTTTCATTTTAGGAAATTATGATACACTAAGTTAAAAGCAAGGGAGATTGTCCGTTATAGTGGACATAAAAAGAAGAGTTTGCTGCAGCGTTATTGGAAAATGAATTTTAACACAAATCACCGGCATTATATCCTAGAAGACACAGACTGGCACCAGACCGGGAGAATGCCCGGAGCATAAAAAATGCAGACGAACTAGGGATTGGACAGTTTCCAAGTGTTTGTACCATCGATGGAAATGTTCAAATAAATGTGCAAAAGAAATAAAAAAATCATTTATTCCTTTATCATATTGGCTAGCTAATGTCCTCTCTTTGGACATTATATATAGTTATTAATTTCTTTAGATACTCGATTCCATATTATATTAGTAGAAAAGCTTAAAACTACCACTTTTTATACATGCTATTTCACATGTTAGTTAAAGACTTCGATGCTTAAAATGTTTAGGGAGAAATGGAATACTCGTGTGTATTTTTTCTTTAAAGTACAGAGACCAGCCATATACTGTAATACTGTATATTTATGTTCCAAAATTAATATTGTCTATGGCCTTCACACGCGTAATGCTCCTATTCTTTTTATGCTCAGCTACTAAGATTTCCCTTCAGTGGTAAAATTCCATATAAATATTCAATACTAAAACGGGCACAGTAAAGTCATTTAAATTTTTCTACGACCTACCAACGCACCACGAGTGCCCCTGTCGGTCAACCAATCACATACTGCATCATCTTGCGTCACGATGCGCAAGGATGTAGCCAATTACCCACTGTACGTGTCTGTGCCGCGCACTTTGAATGGCTGCATCTGTACAATAGATTGTCATTAAAACAACCTTATGTTTATTAATCTTCCTTGTTATGCACAGTGAGAATGATAATGTAATGAGAATTAATTTAATCACAGAGTGCTCATAAATTGTGCTAGGAAGAAAACAGATAGGTTCTGAAAGGTCACATATAAAGGTGGTTTTCATCTCTCTCTCTCTCTCTCTCTCTCTCTCTCTCTCTCTCTGTGGGAGTGCTGGCTGTGCCGAATTAAACCAGTTTCACAGGTATTTTCAAAGTAGAATAGGGCGAGTCCACCTTCCCCCACAGACACATGTTTTCTTAGAAAAACAGATTCACAACACGAAGCTGTGTCAGTCTTCTGTGTAAAAAAATTGGTTTGAACACCATGGGTGCTGTTTTTAAGATGCTGCTGTATAAGTATAGGAATTTTCCTGCTGTCAGTAGTATTGTGTGTATAGTTGACCCTTACCTGAATGAAAACAGGACATAAAGAAAGGGTTTCAAAAATCAAAAAAAGCTTTATTCCCGTGCTTACAGTCTGGATAACTGGAGGCTATGCTGTTATGAGCACGTAAAAACATTTCTGAAATAACCACATATAAGACTTTGATGCTTAAAATGTTTAGTGAGAAATGGAATACTGGTGTGTATTTTTTCTTTAAACAACCAAGACCAGCAATATACAGTTTACATAATATGTTTATGTTCCTAAATCAATATAATTTATGACCTTCAGATGCATTATCCTCCTCTTCTTTTTATGCTCAGCTACTAAAATTTCCCTTTAGTTATAAAATTCCATCTAAATATTTAATACTAAGCGGATTAAAACATACGCAATAAAGAGATTAAATGATTAAATCTTTCCACATCCAACCAATGCACCACAAGTGCCCCTGTCAGTCATTGTGGCCAGCCAATCACTCACATACCACGGTACAGCGTGGTGGTGCACGTGTAGTTGCCTGCGATATGGGTTTGAATGGTCGCATCTGTAAGTGCTTTACACTGTAGAACACCTTTTAAAGAGATCCACAGCTTACTCAACTACAGGATTACAATTTAAGGTATACAAGATATTTATGGGAAACATTTTGAAGAGAGTGTGTATGCAGCTCCAGGCTGTTTGAAGCCTTTCATCCAGGACAGTGGTAGAATTGCAGTATGTTCTTTTATGAAGATGCTGTTTCAGTATTCTGTCACTTATATATATATAATGATATAACCATCAACCACATTCAGACTAAGCCTTATGAACAACCTTCCTATTTACTAACCTCACATAGGGTTGATATACAGCATACCATTAACAGGCATTTGTAAAGGCTTTATAAGCCTTTTATATATTCTTTGCAGCACTTCATGTAAAGTGTGAACCTATTCATGCTTATTAATGCAAAATCATGTTGCAGTAAACTACTAATAGGCGTTAATAAAGCTCATGTTCCCAGTGTGTTAAAGTTTTACAGTACCCCATGTAAAGTGTGAACCTATTCATGCTTAGTAATGCAAAATTGTGCTGCAGTAAACTATTAATAGACATTAATAAAGCCTTTGTAAACCACACATGAAATGTGCCAATAATACAGATCACATTTTCAAAAGAAGTTTCTTTTAATGACAATATTTGTAACCACTGTATTACTTATACAAATATTTTTGCAAATACAAAAACAGTAAAAATACAAAGCATCTTTACAGTATCTTAACAAAACAATATTTGTTTTACACAGTAAGAAATTAAATTTAGTTTGACTTTGAAGTATGGCAACAAAGTTATGACTACTGTAGAATACATAAAATAATAAATATATAAAATCAAGTAGGAACAGGAAAAGTTGAAAAGTAGGGAAAAGAGAAACACAACACTTCAGCTATGGAACCTTCTTCAGGTGTAAATAAAATAAAGTATATACATATCATTGCTTTGTGACTACACTTTGTAATGTTTGTGTGCATCAGCAGTGAAACTGCATGTTGATTGGTGGAGGGCAGAGCGAGAATAACAGTTGCTTGGGGTAACATGCTATGGTGAATGGAGTTAACGGGTTCAGAGTTACAAGTTAAAATAAAAAAAAATGTTCGAGTGGCACATCATTGACCTGGGTTATTAATTTCTACATTATATGTGTACAAGAAACAAGACATGGTGTCAGAATGAATAGGATTCATGTCAGGACAAAAGATTTAAAATGAATGTCGCTGGAATTCACGCACCACAAATGGATTGGGAGGCGAGCAACCTGCCCGAGACTGCGCAAATTCAAGCAGCATGTGGAACTGATTTTTTGGGGTCCTCTCAAGAAGAGAGGACAGAAAGGCAATGCAGTTATCTTTTCCTGTGGGTTGGAGAAAAGGGCAGAGACATATACAACACATGGATACTCGAAGCAGAGGAGGCAAAGGTACTGAAAACCTATTATGACCACTTTGAAGTGCATGTTATGCCTAAAACAAATGTTATATTTGCTCGATATAAATTTCATGAGAGAGTACAGGCAGCTAACGAACCATTTGAGCAATTTGTAACAGAGCTGCGGCTGCTTATGAAGGACTGTCATTACTCTGATAGCAAGGAGATGGTAAGAGATTGCATCATTTTCGGAATACATTCACCGGGAATGAGAGAAAAGCTGTTGAATGTAGGTTCTGAATTGACACTAGACAGAGCCATAGACATCGTTAGGTCTCACGACTTTGGCAAACCCAGCTGAGAACAATGGGCAGCAGCATGAGCAACCTGCGCGAGAGTGCAATACTTTGCAGTTAATCAGCAGGTGCCGAAACAGGCAGCTTGCGGAATGCACCGTGCCAGGGCTGAGAAACCTACCCGAGCAGGAGACGCTAGACCTGAGGGGGGGAAAAAGTATCAAAAAGAGTGTGGCTACTGAGGAAATAAGGCTAACGGCGAACAGGACATTTACCCGGCAAAAGCAAGCAGTGCCTAAAATGTGGAAAATTTAACCACTTTGCAAAAGTGTGTCACTCCAGACGAGGGAAAGGAGTGCACTCCGTGGCAAAGAATAAAGCAAACAGTGAATCCAACAACGTTTAGCTGTACGTCAATTCAGTGTACCACGAAAAACAGACCTCTGACATTGAACAGATTTTTGAAGACATTAAAATAAACGCACAATAAGTTATAAAGTTTAAGTGAGATATAGGTGCTCAAGTTAACGTCATTCCACTGCATGAATATGACAAGTTTAAATGTGACATTGTGGAACAGCACACATGTTGTTGGTGGTGTACAGCTTTTTAGTATAGATTACACTTTTCTAAAATGTATTTAAAAAATAAAAACGATTGCAATCTAATCTTTCCACGTTTGATCCCAAGATCACAAGAAAAATAAATCTAAATGGGGAGAAAGCTATGCTGAAAGTTTGTTAAGATACTTAGAAGACAAAGATATCACTTTATGTTGCATTTGTCTGGTTGTGAATCAAAAAACACATATATTTAAACACGCGTTTGCAATTTAAATCAAAACGCGATTTAAATCAATATAAATGTTTATATTGTAATGCCTAGGTGACTATTCATTGTTATTAAAATGACTTAAATTCGATCATGTTGTGATATTTAGAAATATAAATTTGTTTGATGCGAGTGAGGTTTTATTTTATCTCTGACACAGGGAAAAGTTTTATTTTTTCAAAAAAATGTTTCTTAAAAAAGAAAGTCATGGCTTCGGCTGGATTCGAACACTCACCATGTCAGGAACCTAACCCACAGCACCACCGGCAAGGTTACATGCAGAGTGCTAAAAAAGCCCTACAGAAATATTATCAACAGACAATGTACAGCGTGTGCTATTCTTGTGTTGCGGTACATGAATATAATTATATCGTTATTCATTTCTTTAGATACGCGATTCCATATTATATTCCCTTTTAATCAAATTCTAAAAGTATGCTTGTTGACTCCGGTATCACATTAGTTAAAGACTTCGATGCTTAAAATGTTTAGGGAGAAATGGAATACTGGTGTGTATGTTTTCTTTAAAGTACCGAGACCAGCTATATACTGTATGTTTATGTTCCAAAATTAATATCATTTATGGCCTTCACACGCGTTACAGTATGCTCCTATTCTTTTTATGCTCAGCTACTAAGATTTCCCTTCAGTGGTAAAATTCCATATAAATATTCAATACTAAAACGGGCACAGTAAAGACATTTAAATCTTTCTACGACCAACCAACGAGTGCCCCTGTCGGTCAACCAATCACGTACCGCAGTATTTTGCGTCAACGCATGTCATGATGCGCAAGGCCGTAGCCAATTCCCTCCGGTACGTGTCTGTGCCGCACACTTTGAATGGCTGCATCTGTACACTAAGAAGTAGTCTTTAAAATTTATCACACAGTAAAATGTCAAATTTCAGGGGCGTCTGTGTACCAGAGATGATGGTACCGCTTCAGAAGGGTTTCAGCCAGTCAGATTCCAGGACCGGAATTATCTGTTTTATAAAAGAGAATATGTAATCATGTATCTAAAGAAATTAATCATGATATTAATTTAAAGATCAAAATATCTAAATCTATGTATCTATATAGCTGGTAGTATTACTGTATTTCACTTTCTTTGTAAACACGTTTTGTTAACACCCGAATTGCAGGTGGATTCTGTTTTTTGGTCTTTTATGGTCTGTAGCTCAAATCCTGCTTAACATTCCAATGTTAATGCGACACGTAAGATAATGTGGTGTATTGGTCATTAGTGAAAAGATTTAATCATTTAATCTCTTTACTGTGCACAATTTAGTCAGCTTAGTATTGAATATTTATATGGAATTTTACCACTAAAGGGAAATTTTAAATATATATATGTAAACATTATGTTGCTGTTATTGGTATTTTAAAGAAAAAATACACACCAATACTCAATTTCTCCTAAAGTATATTGACATTTTTTATATTTCAAAATAACACATGTTCGTACTATATGTACAGTACACAGCGGTACCGCAGATTGAACTGGAGGACGCAAATCCACCTGAGCCCAAAACCCCAACATATTAATGTGCATTCTCCTGGCGCTCCGAGGTTATCATCACTCTCTGCGGTAGTGCTGGTTGTGACGAATTAAACTGGTTTCACGGGTATTTTCAAAGTAGAATGGGGCAAGTCTTCCAGCGAAAGACACCTCCCCCCTCCTCCAAAATCGCTTTTTTTTGCTTACATTAGTAGTACTTAAGTACAGTACAGTAAGTACAGTAAGTACTTACTGTACAGTACTTACGGTAGTACTTCTCACCTTAAGAAAGCTAGGTTTTAGCATAAACTATTAGTAATCAATAATATTAAATTTAGCACTGTAATAAATTGTGCTAATCATAGATTTTTTTCTACTCTGAGAATGTAGGGGGAGGAAGAATACCGTGGCCTTCTCACTGATAAACTTATGTTAAGCTGTCAAAAAAAAAACAGCTGTCAAAAGCTGTTTTTTTTAAAGTCAGTTGTGTGTCCTTAATATTGCTATTTTATTATTGCTAATTCCTATTGCTACAGAGTCTCTGTGTTTACAGTACATTTGATGTGAATCAAAGGGTTTCACGGGTATTTTCAACCCCCAGCCACCGTTGTTTCATCGGTTGTTATCCTGTAAAGTGCTCTGAGGAGCAACCTTTAAAGGCGTTTTATAAAATAAAGTTTATTGTTGTTATTATTATTATTATTAATAATAATAATATTAATATTGATCATATTTCTCCTCGCAGAACTTGTTAATTGTTGTTGTTATTGTTGTTGTTATCCTGTAAAGCGCTTTGAGAAGCATACTGTCCAGCTTGTCAGATGCATTCTCTTATAAAATAATAAGTAGAGTTTTGGGGTTATTAGTGCTCCACTTACAGCAACCCTTTGTAAATACGTTTTGTCTCCAAATCCACCACCACTTGTATGAATCATAGCCCTGCCAAACGATGCAAATTCCGCTGCAACGTTGTGTGCGGAATTATTCAGTATGGCATCTCCATGTTCAAGTAAACACTGCTCTGTGTGCAAATGCAAATGCATAAAAAAAAGCCACCAGGATACAGTCCTCGCGGACCTGGGCAAGTTAGAAGGGGTGTTTCACCGTCACAGCCCCAAAGTGCACGGTGAGCGCCCTGGGGGTCCGGCTGCCTCGGTGCCCGGCAGGACACCAGGCTGCAGCAGGGTGATGGTCGAAGCGGTGTTGACGATGGCCTGGCAGGGTCTGCCCTCGATGAGGCAGGGAAGAAATAAGCCCTGGTTGTGGCCAACCCTTCCCACAGTGGTGGCAGATGACCAGCCGTCGTCGCTCCCCCAGCATCGCCGTGCTGGCAGTCTCCTCCTCCCCATCTGATTCCCCGTGCACCCCTCCATTGGTGCCCACCGGTCTCCTTGATTTCGGCATCAGCCTGCTCAGCCAGAGCCAGGGCCTGCTCCAAGAGGACCAGCGCGGCCAGCATCACGTGGCGCTGCACCTCAGTCGGCGCCAGGGCCCAGAGGAATGCCTGGAGCACTTCCTCCGGGAGAATAGGGTGACCCTGGCGGGCTAAGTAGGCCACGTCTGCGGTGACTGGACCCACTGGACCCGCTAAGCAGCAGCATTGGGCCAACCTTGCCCGCAGCAGCCTCCCTTCTCCTGCCAAAACGCCTCCAGAGGACCGACACCAACGCTGCGTAGTTGTACCGCTGGTCCCCGGGTACATCCAGCAACGCCTAGCAGGCCTTCCCCTCCAGGACTGCAGCGATGTGGCCCACCATCTCTACCTGAGACCAGCCGTTTGCCCAGGCCGCCATCTGGAACTGGGCCTCAAACATTTGCCATGGAATCTCCCCATAATAACGGCTCGGTCTCACCGGCGCAGGCTAGAGCAGGGGTGGCGGGCTGGACCACGCTGGTCTGGCGTCTCCTTCCTGCCACACGGCCTGAGGTGACCAGGGAAATGGCCCCCCTTCCGCTGAGTAGGTCACCATGGGGTAGCCCTGATAAGGGCTGTGGCCAATGGCGGTGCTGAGGAGCTGTCCCTGGCCTGGCGGCTGCTGCTCGACCCCAAAAGGCGTTTAAGGGGGTCACTCGGCTGCTGGTGGAACTGGCGCTTCTCTGAGTCCGACATCAATGGCTGTTCACTGTCCATCCTCCCGCTTCTGACACCAATGTAATGAATTTGGGTTCGTTGAGGACAAACACAGAGACTCAAACTTGTGGAGTTAAAAACTGCACTTTATTTCTTCTCTGTCACCACCCGCCAGCAGCACTCCCGCACCCAGACGAGAGAGAGACACAAGGCAAGCCCGACAACAGTGCGGGCCCGAGAGAGACAGAAAGAGAGACAGAGAGAGAGAGAGAGAGAGAGACACCAAGGGGTGCGGAACCAGGGAACTATTTACATGGAAAATGGGTGATCTCCCCAGACTGTATGCATGTTTCACTGTTATTTGGATACCTCTTGGGGGATATCCTCTATATCCTCTTGTGGGGAATATCCTCTTGGGGGATATTCTAACAACAAGTGATTATAAGACAATCTGTCAAAGTGCAATGAAATACAATATGCTGGACAGTATGCTTCTCAAAGCGCTTTACAGGATAACAACAATAACAACAACGATTTTACAAGTCCTGGGAGGAAGAATATCATCAATATTAATAATAATAATAAACTTTATTTTATATAGCGACTTTAAAGGTGGCTTTTAAAAAAAATTAAATGCATTTGCATTAGCACACAGAGCAGTGTTTACTTGAATATTGGAGATGCCATACTGAATAATTCCTTCACACAACCATTGTAGCAGAATTTGCATAGTTTGGCAGGGCTATGATTCATACAAGTGGTGGAGGATTTGGATACAAAATGTATTTACATTGGGTTGCTGTAAGTGGAGCACTAATAACCCCAAAACTCTACTTATTATTTTACAAGAGAATGCACCTGACAAGCTGGACAGTATGCTTCTCAAAGCGCTTTTCAGGATAACAACAACAATTTAAAAGTTCTGGGAGGAAAAATATGATCAAAATTAATAATAATAATAATAAACTTTATTTTTTATAGCACCTTTAAAGGTGGCTCCTCAAAGCACTTTACAGGATAACAACCGATGAAACAACAGTGGCTGGGGATTGAAAATACCTGTGAAACCGGTTTGTTCACAATGTACTGTAGACACAGAGTGTGACACCAATGCATTAGCATGTTAAAGCGATTCCATTGAGGAGCCGGGCGTGAGAATTGTTTTGTTCCTTGATTTTCTGATCTGCAAGGCCATTTAGCTGCAGCGAATGTGAATTCTGTCTGGCATTGTCAGATTGTGAAAAAATAAAAGTATTTTAATCAAGATTCCCTTATAAAATTAATGTGAAACAAAAGAAAAACTAAAAATAAGATACAATCTACAGACATTCACAACATAAACATATCTTTAAAAATTTACATATATTGTTAAATTATTACTTTAAATATATACTTTAAGTTACTGAAACAGCCAGTTAATAAAATTGTTGCAATTTTGTTCTTGTTTGGAGGAAGGGATATTCTGACAACAATTGATTTAAAGACAATCTGTCAAAGTGCAATGAAATACAATATTACGCTGGGTAAATGTTCCGAGGTCAAATTCTTCCGAGACGGGGGTACCTTTAAACTGGAGACTACGAAAATAAAGTTTATTATTAATTTGCTGGACAAAGAGGTGAACATTATAATGCAGAAGACAAAGATAACGATTTATGTTGCATTGCCAGATTGTGAATCAATAAAAATATTAAATTAAACACAGGTTTGCGATTTAAATGGAAATGGGGATGACGGGAACTCTTAATCTAAATAAAAATGAAATAAATAAGATAGGTTTCGATAGTTAATAACCACTTTTTATGCGCGAAACACGGGTGAGTTTTCTTCCTCCTGATCAGTTTAGAAATCTGTGTACGCTGTAAGATTTTTACTTCCTAATTAAACTTTTAAAATACGCGTTTGGAATAGAAGCAGCATATGCTGTTTTCTTCCTGCTATGTAGAACAGATCAGCAAGTTTTTTTTTCTCCAATCAGAGGGGTGTCAGATGGTGTCAGCCAATCACCATTCTGAAGCCTACCGTAATCTCTGGTATAGGGACACCCCAGAATTCTGTCGCATTTTCATTTTAGGAAATTATGATACACTAAGTTAAAAGCAAGGGAGATTGTCCGTTATAGTGGACATAAAAAGAAGAGTTTGCTGCAGCGTTATTGGAAAATGAATTTTAACACAAATCACCGGCATTATATCCTAGAAGACACAGACTGGCACCAGACCGGGAGAATGCCCGGAGCATAAAAAATGCAGACGAACTAGGGATTGGACAGTTTCCAAGTGTTTGTACCATCGATGGAAATGTTCAAATAAATGTGCAAAAGAAATAAAAAAATCATTTATTCCTTTATCATATTGGCTAGCTAATGTCCTCTCTTTGGACATTATATATAGTTATTAATTTCTTTAGATACTCGATTCCATATTATATTAGTAGAAAAGCTTAAAACTACCACTTTTTATACATGCTATTTCACATGTTAGTTAAAGACTTCGATGCTTAAAATGTTTAGGGAGAAATGGAATACTCGTGTGTATTTTTTCTTTAAAGTACAGAGACCAGCCATATACTGTAATACTGTATATTTATGTTCCAAAATTAATATTGTCTATGGCCTTCACACGCGTAATGCTCCTATTCTTTTTATGCTCAGCTACTAAGATTTCCCTTCAGTGGTAAAATTCCATATAAATATTCAATACTAAAACGGGCACAGTAAAGTCATTTAAATTTTTCTACGACCTACCAACGCACCACGAGTGCCCCTGTCGGTCAACCAATCACATACTGCATCATCTTGCGTCACGATGCGCAAGGATGTAGCCAATTACCCACTGTACGTGTCTGTGCCGCGCACTTTGAATGGCTGCATCTGTACAATAGATTGTCATTAAAACAACCTTATGTTTATTAATCTTCCTTGTTATGCACAGTGAGAATGATAATGTAATGAGAATTAATTTAATCACAGAGTGCTCATAAATTGTGCTAGGAAGAAAACAGATAGGTTCTGAAAGGTCACATATAAAGGTGGTTTTCATCTCTCTCTCTCTCTCTCTCTCTCTCTCTGTGGGAGTGCTGGCTGTGCCGAATTAAACCAGTTTCACAGGTATTTTCAAAGTAGAATAGGGCGAGTCCACCTTCCCCCACAGACACATGTTTTCTTAGAAAAACAGATTCACAACACGAAGCTGTGTCAGTCTTCTGTGTAAAAAAATTGGTTTGAACACCATGGGTGCTGTTTTTAAGATGCTGCTGTATAAGTATAGGAATTTTCCTGCTGTCAGTAGTATTGTGTGTATAGTTGACCCTTACCTGAATGAAAACAGGACATAAAGAAAGGGTTTCAAAAATCAAAAAAAGCTTTATTCCCGTGCTTACAGTCTGGATAACTGGAGGCTATGCTGTTATGAGCACGTAAAAACATTTCTGAAATAACCACATATAAGACTTTGATGCTTAAAATGTTTAGTGAGAAATGGAATACTGGTGTGTATTTTTTCTTTAAACAACCAAGACCAGCAATATACAGTTTACATAATATGTTTATGTTCCTAAATCAATATAATTTATGACCTTCAGATGCATTATCCTCCTCTTCTTTTTATGCTCAGCTACTAAAATTTCCCTTTAGTTATAAAATTCCATCTAAATATTTAATACTAAGCGGATTAAAACATACGCAATAAAGAGATTAAATGATTAAATCTTTCCACATCCAACCAATGCACCACAAGTGCCCCTGTCAGTCATTGTGGCCAGCCAATCACTCACATACCACGGTACAGCGTGGTGGTGCACGTGTAGTTGCCTGCGATATGGGTTTGAATGGTCGCATCTGTAAGTGCTTTACACTGTAGAACACCTTTTAAAGAGATCCACAGCTTACTCAACTACAGGATTACAATTTAAGGTATACAAGATATTTATGGGAAACATTTTGAAGAGAGTGTGTATGCAGCTCCAGGCTGTTTGAAGCCTTTCATCCAGGACAGTGGTAGAATTGCAGTATGTTCTTTTATGAAGATGCTGTTTCAGTATTCTGTCACTTATATATATATAATGATATAACCATCAACCACATTCAGACTAAGCCTTATGAACAACCTTCCTATTTACTAACCTCACATAGGGTTGATATACAGCATACCATTAACAGGCATTTGTAAAGGCTTTATAAGCCTTTTATATATTCTTTGCAGCACTTCATGTAAAGTGTGAACCTATTCATGCTTATTAATGCAAAATCATGTTGCAGTAAACTACTAATAGGCGTTAATAAAGCTCATGTTCCCAGTGTGTTAAAGTTTTACAGTACCCCATGTAAAGTGTGAACCTATTCATGCTTAGTAATGCAAAATTGTGCTGCAGTAAACTATTAATAGACATTAATAAAGCCTTTGTAAACCACACATGAAATGTGCCAATAATACAGATCACATTTTCAAAAGAAGTTTCTTTTAATGACAATATTTGTAACCACTGTATTACTTATACAAATATTTTTGCAAATACAAAAACAGTAAAAATACAAAGCATCTTTACAGTATCTTAACAAAACAATATTTGTTTTACACAGTAAGAAATTAAATTTAGTTTGACTTTGAAGTATGGCAACAAAGTTATGACTACTGTAGAATACATAAAATAATAAATATATAAAATCAAGTAGGAACAGGAAAAGTTGAAAAGTAGGGAAAAGAGAAACACAACACTTCAGCTATGGAACCTTCTTCAGGTGTAAATAAAATAAAGTATATACATATCATTGCTTTGTGACTACACTTTGTAATGTTTGTGTGCATCAGCAGTGAAACTGCATGTTGATTGGTGGAGGGCAGAGCGAGAATAACAGTTGCTTGGGGTAACATGCTATGGTGAATGGAGTTAACGGGTTCAGAGTTACAAGTTAAAATAAAAAAAAATGTTCGAGTGGCACATCATTGACCTGGGTTATTAATTTCTACATTATATGTGTACAAGAAACAAGACATGGTGTCAGAATGAATAGGATTCATGTCAGGACAAAAGATTTAAAATGAATGTCGCTGGAATTCACGCACCACAAATGGATTGGGAGGCGAGCAACCTGCCCGAGACTGCGCAAATTCAAGCAGCATGTGGAACTGATTTTTTGGGGTCCTCTCAAGAAGAGAGGACAGAAAGGCAATGCAGTTATCTTTTCCTGTGGGTTGGAGAAAAGGGCAGAGACATATACAACACATGGATACTCGAAGCAGAGGAGGCAAAGGTACTGAAAACCTATTATGACCACTTTGAAGTGCATGTTATGCCTAAAACAAATGTTATATTTGCTCGATATAAATTTCATGAGAGAGTACAGGCAGCTAACGAACCATTTGAGCAATTTGTAACAGAGCTGCGGCTGCTTATGAAGGACTGTCATTACTCTGATAGCAAGGAGATGGTAAGAGATTGCATCATTTTCGGAATACATTCACCGGGAATGAGAGAAAAGCTGTTGAATGTAGGTTCTGAATTGACACTAGACAGAGCCATAGACATCGTTAGGTCTCACGACTTTGGCAAACCCAGCTGAGAACAATGGGCAGCAGCATGAGCAACCTGCGCGAGAGTGCAATACTTTGCAGTTAATCAGCAGGTGCCGAAACAGGCAGCTTGCGGAATGCACCGTGCCAGGGCTGAGAAACCTACCCGAGCAGGAGACGCTAGACCTGAGGGGGGGAAAAAGTATCAAAAAGAGTGTGGCTACTGAGGAAATAAGGCTTACGGCGAACAGGACATTTACCCGGCAAAAGCAAGCAGTGCCTAAAATGTGGAAAATTTAACCACTTTGCAAAAGTGTGTCACTCCAGACGAGGGAAAGGAGTGCACTCCGTGGCAAAGAATAAAGCAAACAGTGAATCCAACAACGTTTAGCTGTACGTCAATTCAGTGTACCACGAAAAACAGACCTCTGACATTGAACAGATTTTTGAAGACATTAAAATAAACGCACAATAAGTTATAAAGTTTAAGTGAGATATAGGTGCTCAAGTTAACGTCATTCCACTGCATGAATATGACAAGTTTAAATGTGACATTGTGGAACAGCACACATCTCAGGTTATGGCGGCGAGCAACTTGCTGACAGAGAAATGTGTCCGGACTTTAATATTGTAGACACTGTAGTGGCAAGCTTATTAATAATACAGGAATTAAGTTTGCTACTCCCTTGCCAGTCCCTCTCTCCCTCATCTCAGTGGTGCTGGACACAGAGAGGCCATTCATTTGGTTCAGATTTAATGTGTTATTCTATCTGATAGAGTTTCCAGATAAGGAACAACTCCCAAGTCTGAGATTCTCCAGCCACCCTAATAAATGGTCATCTCTGGCACCTCCCCCGTTGTGAACAGGTCAGTGCGTTGTTGGTCTGAGGAGGCGCATGTCACACATCAACTCCTCCATCAAAGAGTCCCTGGACCCCTTGCAGTTCGCCTACCAGAACAACAGATCAGTTGATGATGCTGTCACCCTGGTTCTACAAACAGCCTTGGAACACCTGGACACTAAGAACTCATATGTGAGAATGCTGTTTGTGGACTACAGTTCAGCATTCAATTCCATCATACCCAGTCAACTGTATACAAAGCTCAGGGGATTAGGTTTGTGCAACTGGCTGCTGGACTTTCTCATCGAGAGATCACAGGTCGTGCGGATAGGTAAACAAATATCAACACCACTTATCCTGTGCACTGGAACCCCACAAGCAACACACAGCAACAACCGCATCATTGAGTTTGCGGATGACACCACTAAAATAGGCCTGATCAGTGATGATGACCACTTACAAGGACAAAGTCGTACAGTTGCTTAGGTGGTGTCATAGCAATAACCTCGACTTGAAAGTAAATAAAACGAAAGAGCTTATTGTGGACTTTCGGAGACACAGGCCACACACTCACAGCACACTCAGTATTGATGGAACGGAATTGGAAATAGTCACCAGCTTTAGGTTTTTGGGAATTCATATTTCTAAAGATCTAACCTGGACTGTGAACGATGACTATCTTGAAGAAGGCTCAGCAGCACAAAACACAGACCGCCACACAACACAGATCTGCGCCTCAGGTACTGTGATATGGTAAAAATTTACAAACACACGCTGAAAAAGAAAAGAAACACATACGTAAACAAACTTGCAGAAATTGAGGAGTCACTAAATCAGAACTGTTTCTAGGAGAAGTGGAACAATTTAAATTAATCAAAACCAGAAGAATTGGTCATCCAAAATGGAACAATCTTGCAAACACACTTTGAAAATCTCAAAATATCAAAAGCTCCCACATTTCCTGGCCCATTGTGTTTTAAAGAAGATGAGAGTTTTATTTCAGCGTGTTTATAAAGTTTTACCATATCACTGTACCTGAGGTGCAGATCAGTGGGCTAATTCTCTTTTTTTAAACCACTAACCCATTAACTGGAACCCCTGGGCGGGGGCGCCGTGTGTTAAGAAAGTTAGGTGTTAGCATAAGCTATTAGTGAGTGGCTCTGGTGAAATTTAGCTGTAAACTGAAGAGTCAAAGTGTTTCCTCTTTTTAACGGGAAGAGATGTGGTACTTGAAACACGAGAGTGTGTGCTTTTTTGTAATCTCTGGCGGAACCGGGCTTCCATAAGAATCAAGTAATAGGTTTATTCCATGCTGAAAAAAAGAAGAAAGAAAACACATTCCATAAGAATCAGCGCCTTTATATAACGCCTTTAAAGGTGGCTTCTCAAAGCGCTTTAAGGGATAAAAACAACAATAACAACAACAACAACGATATTGTATTTCATTGCACTTTGACAGATCGTCTTTAAATCAATTGTTGATTTAAAGTTTGACAGTAAATGTTTATATTGTAATGCAAACAACCTCCATTTCTTTATAAAATTTTTAAAAATCATTTGCACAGCCTAAGAGGGGGGGGGGGGGGGGCTGCACTCATTGACAGCTGACACTCCTCCATACACTCAAGTGAAAAATTAATAACACCAATGTAAACATCGTATTTACAATTTGTTGATAATAAAAATGTTAAGTTCTCTAAAGCTTTCTCAGTCAAGTATGATCATTTACCCACGGAGCTGTGTAAGCATGTGTAGGCAGCAAAAGATCAGCTGGGAAGATGCGACACCGAAGATATTATTTAATAACCTTTTAAATCTGAAGGTAGATCTAAAGGGATCCCCACATGGTGTTAAGTATTCGTTGTTATTAAAAAATGACCTAGATTCAAACATGTTGTGATATTCAGAAATATAAAAAGTCAATTAATTATCC
Source organism: Lepisosteus oculatus (assembly GCF_040954835.1). NCBI lineage: Eukaryota > Metazoa > Chordata > Actinopteri > Semionotiformes > Lepisosteidae > Lepisosteus > Lepisosteus oculatus. Next base: position 25,944,476 of record NC_090705.1, read on the forward strand.
ATAATATTGCTATTTTATTCTTTCAAAGAAATGTTTTTTAAAAGAAAATTCGTGGCACTAGCTGGATTTGAACAGCTGACCTCTTGCTTAGGCGGGCACTTCACCATCATGCCACTCACACGGTCGCATGACAAGTGGTGAAACAGCCTTACACATACAGTATCAAGTTTGTGTTGCAGTACATTAATATAATTATATCGTTATTAATTTCTTTGGATACGCAATTCCATATTATATTCCCTATTAATCAAATTCCAAAAGTATGCTTGTTTACTCCGGTATTGAGTGTATTAGCAGAAAATCTTAAAACTACCACTTTTTATACACATGTTATTTCACATGTTAGTTAAAGACTTTTATGCTTAAAATGTTTAGGGAGAAATGGAATACTGGTGTGTATTTTTTCTTTAAAGTACCGAGACAAGCCATAGTTTACATAATACTGCATGTTTATGTTCTAAAATTAATATCGTTTATGGCCTTTACACGTGTTATGCTCCTATTCTTTTCATGCTCAGCTACTAAAATTTCCCTTCAGTGGTAAAATTCCATATAAATATTCAATACTAAAACGTGCACAATAAGGCGCTATATAAAAATAAAATATTTTCGTTTACAAAGACGGTTACAAAGAATGTGGACCAGGGCAATACTTTGAGCTTACAGCTTGTCCGGGGTCATTCATTATTAATTACTATTAGTAATATCTTCAGTAAAGACTTTGATGGCGACAGCTCAAACATGAGAGGTTGAGCTTTATTAGCTCCACCTTGCGGAAATTCCGGATACTATTATTTTACTTGCGGTACCATGCGGTATTATGCGAGAATATACGGTATTATATGGTAACTTGAGTTATACCATGATAAATGCACCACATTATAATGCTGTATCGCCCGCTTGTTTTGAATGGCTGCATCTGTACCTTCATTTTGTCATTTTTGTGTGAAATGAGAGGTGGTGCAGCCACAGAGAAACTATTTATGCAGGCTGATTTAAGGTTTCCTTTGATAAGGTTTCCTAGGACAGCTCCCAAAGGGGGATGCACTTAGCTAAGCCTGGCTATCATGATCAATGGTCATCCATTAGCGCCTATCTGTCTAGGGAGTGCCAGATGGACATCTGGACTGCATTCCTAAGTGTCAGGAGTAAGTGACTCATATCTCACCTTGATCAACCAATCAGGGACTGGTAGGGCCGTAACCCACGTGGGACTCTGATTCCCATGGAAATTTTAGCCAATCAATGAGCTGAAGTTCCTCCAGGTAAAAACAGGCAACACAGAGAGCCTGAGAGATTCAGTAAGATTCAGGAGAATTCTGTGGACTTTTCTAAAGGGAATTCAAAGGAGAATTCCAGGGCAGGACGGCCCAGGAGCAGAAGGCTCCCAAGGGCAGGACATTCTCGCAGCGCGCCTCCTGACCATCCTGAGACTCAGCCCGGACAACCACGGAACGGCCAGTGTGTCCGAGTGCCAGAACTTTCCTCTGTTCTAAGAGTCTAGAGCGGCGGTTGCCAGAGAGTAACCAGAGGATCCACCCGAGGTTAGCAAGCCTCATGAACAGGTCGGAACTGTGGACAGCTGAATCACTATTCAGAACTAGCTCTTCATCAGGAACGAACCGGTCCTCTTCCTGACTTGCTGGGACTCACAGTCATCTTTTCTCCTGTGCACAAACTTTGCTAGTTAAACCCAACACCAACTAGCCGGTCAGTGTGCATTAGCAGCGCACCGTCACAAGCCGCACAGCACAGCCTGGCACCGAGCCAGAGAGCGCGGATTGGACAGCAACAGCCTGCAACTGTTTCTTGTGCCCGCAGGAGATCTGAATCCCCAGAGATTGGATGAGTATTCAACTTCACTGCATTACAGCTCAAGAATTCAATTGTTATCCCAACCAGTTGATATCAATTTAATTCCTAAGAGTTATGTACCTGTTTTGAGTATCTAATGTAGAAGTTGTAACCAAGTTCAATTACGAAATGGTCTAAATGAATGATATACTGAACGTATGTCCTCTTGAGATATGTAACTCTTTGTAACTGACTGAATATATACCTTTTGTATTCTGAAAACCCTCTCGATAAGATCTGTTAGGTTTATATGCATATTCTATGTATTAATAAATGTATCCTCGTGTATTAGTATCTGTGTGTGTGTGTTGTTTGAGTTATATCGCATGGTTGGATTCTAAAGCCATCAAAAGTATCAATTTTGTGATTTACTGCTACAATTAATAATTGTCACAGTGAATGCCCAAACCCTACAGAACTGGTGCCTTCAGAGAGCACACTACACACTTTAGATCTTTTTTTCTGAACCAGGGAAAATCCTGGTAAGGGTTGTAAAGTGCGAAGTAAAGCGTTGATTCTTATGGAATGTGTTCCGCCAGGGATTCAAAAAAATATTTTTTTTTAATCGCGTATCTAATTAAAATTGCAGTATAACTTTGTTCATGCACATCATTATACAGTATCTCATTTTGTATTTCTATAAAAAAAATTGTTTGCCCAGCCACTATTGTTGTTATTGTTTTTATCCTGTAAAGCGCTTTGAGGAGCACAGCTTTCTCACCACTTAGATTCCTTTTTGACACCATCCTTACACAAAGCAGAAACTGATTGTATTTTCCAATGACGTACAAGTGCAAAGATTACAGATTTTAATCGTCTTTTTTCCGAACCAGGGAAAATCTGATCATGTTTCTCTATAACAATAATAAAAAACTTTATTTTACATATCACCTTTAAAAGTGGCATCTCAAAACAATACAGTAGATGTAAACCACAGGTTACAAAGTAAATACACAGACAAACGCAAATGCGTTTTTAATAAAATGCTTTCATTCATTCAACAGAGAGAGAGCGTAAAACCTGGGTGTAACAGCTGTTCCTTTTTCTGTTCACTCGCTCTCTAAATAAACGTCTCGCCTGTTCAGTTTTTTGTTTTCCTAATTTGCCGATTATGCCTGCTGCGATCCACTACTACCCTCACACCTAAAGAAGACTATTTTAAATTTCTTTGCGCATCCTTAAGGTAATATCACATAAAGGTGATATGTAAAATAATGTTTTTTTATTGTTGTTATAGAGAAAAATGATCAGATTTTCCCCGGTTCAGAAAAAAAGATCTAAAGTATACTAGTTGAGGAAAATAAATCTTAACGGGGAGAAAGCTATGCTGATAGTTTATTAAGATACTTAGAAGATATCAATTTATTTTAGTCAAAATTGTATATATCAACTTTAAAAGTAGAATCTCAAAGCAAAGTAAATACCCAACACTGATTGTACCCATCTGTCATGCTAATAAAACACGTTGAATTGAATTGAATTGAGGGAGAGAGGGGGGGAGGGCGAGATAACCAGGACGCAAGGCAAATAAGATACACTCCACAGGCATTCACAACAAAAACATATGAAACGTTTGCACATACAGATGCAGCCATTCAAAATGCGCGGGCGATACCGCATTATTTTGCGGTACACTGTACGCAGTCTACCGCAAGCTACCAGTAAATACCGCGAGTTACCGGTAAATACCGCGAGTTACCGTAAATTCTCCTATAATACGACAAGCAAAATAATAGTATCCGGAATTTCCGCAAGGTGGAGCTAATAAAGCTCAACCTCTCATGTTTCAGCTGTGGCCATCAAAGTCTTTAATGAAAATATTACTAATAGTATTAATAATGAATGACCTTGGACAAGCTGTAAGTGTAAACTCAAAGTATTGCCCTGGTCAACATTTTTTTTTTTCATTGACCGTCTTTGTAAAAGTAACACCACAGCATTTCACAATCACGCATTTGTTTCCAATCATGCAAAGTACAGTGATTCACCATGCCTTTCACATGCTCATAAAAGAGATTGATTTAGGAACATAAACATATTACCGTATGCAAACTGTACTGTATACAGTATGTATATGTATATTTAATGTCTTAACTGTGCCCGTTTAAGTATTGAATATTCATATCTAATTTTACCACTGAAGGGAAATCTTAGTAGCTGAGCATAAAAAGAATAGGAGCATACTGCAACGCGTGTGAAGGCCATAAACGATATTAATTTTGGAACATAAACATACAGTATATGGCTGGTCTCGGTACTTTAAAGAAAACATATACGAAACATGGTTTCATTATGACCAGAATCGGTGCTTAAGTACTGCTCACGTATATGTTTCTAGGTTTATATTATGCATTTCATACGGTCAAATTACTTTTGAGCAACTAATAAGAAGCGCGAAACGGTATGCGTTTTAGTTTCGTTTTGTGCTGGGACCCGTGGATTGATTAGGGATATCAAGTATATACAAGTCATTTTTTAAATGTTGTAGTTCGTCTTGAAAAAATGTTACGAGTACATCATCTATCAACAATTACACAGGTTCTGTTTCCATATTGCGGATTTTGGTTACGTAATATTATTTTCTAGATTTCACGTTGTGAATATATGATTTGGGCAAACAGAGCCGCAAAGAAGTACATTATAGGTTGTTGTTTTTTTATTGCAGTTTTATCTAGAACAAGCGATGCTTAAACCTTTGTCTGATTCTTGTGAAACTATCCACACGACAGTTACAGTACCTAGGAGTTGACTTCAGTGATGTCACTGATGGGATGTTTCTAAAAATCCATCCTCTGTAAAACGTCTTCTCTAGTTGTCCTGCATATGTATTCGCTAATGAAGCTGTGTGTTCTGAGCCTGGATCTCTACATTTCTGTATGAACCAGCTTAGAGGGCTAAAGACAGCTTGTGTTTAAATTGAGTGTAAGGCAATTTATGCTTCTAAAGTCATGGTCAGCATTTATCATTGTACTGTTCTGTAAACTTGTTCTGTGCCAAGTCACATTATTTTATAGTGTTTTTATAGCGTTATCAAATCAGGTGGCGCTGTGTGTTAGTTTCCTGACTCCCATGTCACATGGTCTGTGATTGAAACCTGTGAAACCGGTTTAATTCGGCACAGCCAGCACTCCGGTTGTAAAGTAGAAGCAGGCGAGATTTCCAGCGAAAGACACCTCCCCCTTCTTCAGGTGTGAGGGTCTTCTGCTCAGAATGAAACACTAAAATGTTATGTAGGCTCTGAATGGGTTCAATTATGATTTGGGCTTGATTAAGGTCGCTGCCTTTCATCTAAAACCCTACTTGAATCCTTCTAAACTAAAAATCAGTGTTAGTGAGTTCTAAATAAAGAGGTATCCAGGTAACAGTGAAACGGGCGGACAGTCTGGGGAGATTGCCCGTTTTCCATGTAAATAGTTCCCTGATTCCGCACCCCTTGGTGTTTCTCTCGTTCTCTCTTGGGTCACCTGATCATTAGCTCGAAAGATTTGAGTGCTTTGTGTATATTCTAATGGTAGTGGGGGTAGGGTGTGTGGGAACAGGTTTGGTTGAAGTTGCATTGGAGATCTATATTCTTCACACCTGAAACATTTTCTCTGAAAGCATTTTCTTCGCAGTTTAACCGATCTTGTTACAGCATGTTACAGTTTAATATTATTAACCATATTAATTTTAAGTGCTTAATGTAAAATCTTGTAAAAATATATTTTCATTGTTCAAATATACATAAAGTCTGACTATCATATAATAAGTTAAATACAAAACTAAAGAAAAAATAGGGTTAAATATAATTCAAAATATTTTGCTTACAATGTTAACTGTTTATGAATAATAAAATGTATTAACTAAGGAGTAGGATGGCACAGTTGTTAGTATGTTTTTTGTTTTGTTTCTTTTTCATAAATACAACAGTAGTACCTGATGTCTCAGTGGCTTTCAAAATTAAATTATGCATGCAAACCTGTGAACTAGAAAGATAACTAAGATATCCATCCATTTATAATGGTGGCAAAGTGGTTAGCATTGCTATCTTGCAGCACTGGGGTCCTAGGTTCAATTCCTGCCATTCTGTGTGTGTGGGGTTTACATGTTCTCTCTGGGTTACATGGTTTTTCTCCATATGTGTGATATGACTCCCTCTCGCACTCCAAAACATACTGGTAAGTTAATTGGTTTACGGGAAAACTGGCCCTGGTGTGTGTGTGTTTGTGTCTGTCTGTCCTGTGACACACAGTTCAATGCCAGCAACTACACATAATCTAAAATACAATCCTTATTTCAGTATCTATGTAAACATATAGTCTGTTAACTTCATCATCTTCATCAAACGTATGCCTAACCCCATTAGGAAGTGTTCTTGTTATAAGTGTATTCCTCAGCTTTCCCCAAATTATCTTCTTCTTGCCAACATCTCTAGTCTTTTATCCTGCAATAACTCAGCCAACACTTAAATCTCCAAAAGCTGCTTGTGTTAATTTCTTGAAATCACAAATATCATGTGTAAATACTGGCCATGTAATACTCTGCATTGTGGAATAATAGTTTATTTTAAAGGGAACTAGAGAAACTAAGAACTAGAGAAATCAAGAAAAAGCTTTTTTTCTAGAATTAATAAATGCACATCCTGTTCACTGGGGAAATTAAATCCACACTGAGCAATCTTCAATATGTTCAGAATATGACAGCAAGAATCCTATCAGGGATGCATTACACCTGTTTTCAAGTCCTTGCACTGGTTACCTATCAGATTTCGAGTCAACTTCAAAATCCTTATCCTCCTTATATACTGTCCTACAACTATTATTATTGATCACCGAATTATTGTACTTGACATGACTTCATTCACCCTTTCCTGAACGTCTATGACAGACAGAGAGAGTGCTGTTTCTGGTGCGATCTTTTGCAGCTGACATTTCACTGTTTTAAACGAACAAGAAATTAGATTGCTCATAAATCACTTATTCTATATAAACAAAGCGTAATTGCCCTCCGAATATCCTCTTTTTCTTGTTCGTTTTAGAGACCTTGATCGAAACTGATTTTAGATGTCAGAAAGGATTTATTTTCTCTGTATTTCCTACATTGCTTTGTCGAGATTTTAACTTTATATCTAACTTTATATCTAGGCCAGATTTCAACTATAAATCGTACAGTAATTAATAGCAGTAAATACTGATGTTTTGCGCCCTCCTACCACAAAAATATATGTTTTGTAGTTGGGATTAACTTTATTTCGTACGCGTAGCTACTCTGATTCGGACACCGAACAGTTAAAGATGGCGGCAAATCAGACACCCAGAGAGGAGGGGGGGCGTTTTCTCGCCTCCATAACTAAAATGCCAAATAGGAGCGGCTTAAGCGACATACACAGTCGTGTAACTGACAGTTTGAGGTAGCCTATCGTGTAAATTTCGCTTTGTTGCTGATAGGTTAAGCTTTCGAAACTCTGCCCCAAAATCATGTGACTGATTTTTCGCCCTGTTTCGTTGGTTAAACGCATTGATCACAAGCACCACCATGGTAACTGGGATGTGTAGTTTTTAATTCCGTTTGAATTATAACTGTACGTACTGTCTTCATATTTGGCCAGGGCTTTAAAGAGAAGGCGCGCCAAAAAATGTCGGTGCCGTCGTCTCCACTTTAAAGGTACCCCCATGCTGGAAGAATTTGACCTCAGAACGTTTGCCCAGCGTAGTTACTGTATAGTGGACATAAAAACAAGAGTTCGCTGGCATTATATCCTAGAAGACACAGACCGACGCCAGACCGGTAAATGCTTGATGAACTAGGGATTGGACAGTTTCTAAGTGCTTGTACAATCGATGGAAATGTTCAAATAAATGTGCAAAAGAAATAAACAAAATAATCATTTATTTCTTTATCATATTGGCTAGCTAATGTCCTCTCTTTGCTAGTTAGTGGCTGTGTTTCTGCGTTGGGTAGCAACGGGTGACTGTTCTCAGGCAGAAGATGTAAACAATAATTAAATGTGATAAAGTATAGTTTGGATGTTTATACATTCATGTTAATCGTATTCTTGATTTATTTCAATAAGTGTTCATGTTTCATTTGCTAACTTAGAGCATATTGTGCAATGAAGAATAAAATAGCTGCATGACAAGTGACTTCCTTCTCTCAGTGGAAATTAAAAGGTAGCCTGATAAATTATAAGACAGTAAGAAAGGTTCCAATCGGAGGAGACAATTCTTTCCATTTTTTTTTGTTTGATTGCTGGTAGCAAACTGATCTGAGGATCTACTCCAGCTCTTTCTCTATTTATCATACAGTAAATTTTATTTTCTTGCTTTCTGAAACACAATATAACAAAAAATAACCTCACAAACTCAAAGAAAAAATCCTTGCTCCCCCCCTCCCCTTGGCAGTACTTCCTCCCATGCTTTTAACTAAGGGCATCTAAAATACTGTCAAACAGCTACAATGGTATCTCTGTACAAGGCTTTGACTGTGTCAATCACAGCACCTACCGTTCCCTTACCAGCAACAACATGGATTCTAACACTCAGACATTAAAAAAGTCAGGCCAAGAGAGAAAATACCGGGCTTTACAACATGCGGTACCAGTAACATTTTACCCACAGTAGACTCACCAACCAGATGTGTTTCAGTTTCTGTGATAAGCCTAGATTAATCATATCCTCTCCTCTAGTAGGAGCACCAAGTGTAAACATGTAACGTCCCTATTAAAAATAATGGCAAAACAGAAGTTCAATCTTTCTAGAACATACCTTCCTATGGACACTCCTAAAATGTATAAAATAGTGTCCACAGCATCTCATAATAGAGGCAAATGGGGAACTACAAACTCATTTCATACAATGCCATCCATGAGGGGTTAAATACACCCTGAGAGAAATTAATTTCTGGATAATTCAACAGCTGTGATTTCTGGAATATGTATTATCCCAAATATTTTCAAAAGAAATTGAATCATTTCAATGAATCTGTGCCATTCAGGTACCTGCTCCAGACAGTAACCACTGCTAAGGGTTTATATGAAGCTTGCATTAAAAGACTTTAAAAAAATGTCATGCCTTTTTCCCATAAAAAAGTCATGCCTTGGAGTATAGACCCCCAAAGGAATGCCATAGACTCAAACTGCAAAATAAACACATACAGAAAGAAAGTATTTGTATTGTAATTGCAACTCCTGGTACTGTATGAGTGATTGGTATGACTTTCCTCATTACAAATCTCTTATTAGAATTTAAATTTCTCTGTAACTCCAGGTCAGAACAGAGAAAATGTAACTGCCTTAAGGAGTTTACAATTATGAAAAATAGAAGGATAAGCATGATAAGTATGTCTTCTGTCATTTTCTAAGTCATGTTACTGAGCACCAAATCTTATTGAGAATATGAATCCATTTAAGGTTTATACCATTAAAGTAACGGTTTATTCCATGCTGAAAATGTTTGTACCAGACTTTTTTGAGGCCTGTTTAATTGTGTCTGAAGTCTGATGTTGTAAATTTTATTGTTAAAAAGATCCATGAAAATGTCACTACTAAAGTTAGCTGGTACTGTTGGTATTGTAAGTGGCAAGTAGAGCTCATATTTTAGATTTTGTGTAGTTGCTAGCGTTGAACTGTGTGTTGGATGCACATGAATTGAAGGAATGGGCAAACATAGCTGATGCGGATCCACAGAGCCAGCATATTAAGATATTTATAATTAGAGGCAATTTGTTTAAATAACTAGGTATGGATACTGATGTGCAAGAGAGGTGGAAAGGCTGTTTCCTTAAGCCAGCACTATAAAATGTTTTATTCTCAGTGAGATGCTGCCATTTCATAGTGGGTTTCTAACACTGTGTATAGATCCATCCACACAGTGCCTTTACTTCCATCCATTTCTAATCTCTTTATCCAGTACAGAAGATTTGGAGCCTATCCCAGTAAGCGACGGACACAAGGCAGAATACACCCTGGACATAGCACCAGTCCATCACAGGACAGACAGACACAAACACACACACACCAGGGCCAGTTTAAATCTAACCTCAGAACCTTTCTTTTCAGAAAACTTAGTGTCTGTATCTGCTTCATTTTCTAATTTTGGTAGCACCTCTAACTGCTTGTCTTTCTTATATGCATTTACTTTGTAATCTGTGGTCCTTTTATCTGTTTTTACATCTACTGTATTGCTTTGAGATGCCACCTTTAATGGTGATATATCAAATAAAGTTTTTTATTATTGTTATAGGGAAACATGATCAGATTTTCCCTGGTTCAGAAAAAAAGATCTAAAGTATACTAGTTTGTCACTCTTCTCATTCCCTTTGCTAAATGACTTTTCATACTAATCTGATCAATCTAACTGCCAGTTTTCTGTGCTTTCTCTATCCTGCTAGATTTGCAATTATTCTGAAAATTTTCATCTTGAAATAACTCATACCTTTTTCACTGTTAACATCTTGCAGCAACTCTGCAACAAAATATACACTCTGACAGTTCATCCTGCTACCAACATTAAATAAAACAAATCTTAAGATTTCTATATTTATGTCTTTATTTAGTGGTTTCATTAGTGACAAAGGCTAAACTTTCTTGGGAAAATGTCTTTTATGTGTTGCGGATAAAACTGACTTGCTTTAACAAAATATGTTTACAAATCCTTTCACCTGGCATTTTCGTAGTTAGAAATTATGGAATGCTCTGTTAAAAGCAAGGGAGTTTTTATGTCCATTGCAGTTCTTTTGCAACATGAATATAATTATATCGTTATTAATTTCTTGAGATACGCGATTCCATATTATATTCCCTTTTAATCAAATTCTAAAAGTATGCTTGTTGACTCCGGTATCGCGTTAGTTAAAGACTTCGATGCTTAAAATGTTTAGGGAGAAATGGAATACTAGTGTGTATGTTTTCTTTAAAGTACCAAGACCAGCCATATACCTTATGTTTAAGTTCCAAAATTAATATCGTTTATGGACTTCACACGCATTGCAGTATGCTCCTATTCTTTTTATGCTCAGGCACTAAGATCTCCCTTCTGCTTTGTGTAAGGATGGTATCAAAAGCAATCTTAAGTGATGAGAAAGTTGTGCTCAATGTATTTAAGGGACTTAAAATTAAAAGGAGATGCTTCGTATTGCTTGAATAATTTTAAAACTAAGTTATAAATGCAGACCCTCCCTCGGTGCACTGCTCTGGTGCGCCGGCTCTTGCACAGTGCCTGTCTGCCATAAGCGTTACAATATACATACCCAACACTGCTTGTACCCATCTGTCATGCAAATAAAACACCTTGAATTGAATTGAATTGAGGGGAGAGGGGGGGAATACTAAAGCCAATACTGGCTCAATACCCTCAATGGGCTTTGACGTGCTAATGCGTTGGTTTAACAGTCCGGGTGTGGCAGGCTTCCAATGTCAACTCGACTCGATTGGAAGACAATGAACGTATTTTGTGATATTTAGAAATATAAATTTGTTTGGTGCGAGTGAGGTTTTATTTAATCTCTGACCAAGGGAAACGTTTCATTTTTTCAAAGAAATGTTTGTTAAAAAATAAAGTCATAGTTCCATGGGATTCAATCACAGACCATGTGACATGGGAGTCAGGAAACTAACACACAGCGCCACCGGATTTAATAACACAATAAAAACGCTATAAAATAATGTGACTAGGCACAGAAAAAGTTTACAGCACAGTACAATAATAAATGCTGACCATGACTTTAGAAGCATAAATTACCTTACACTCAATTTAAACACAAGCTGTCTTTCTGTATGAACCTCTAAGCTTGTTCATACAGAAAATGTAGAAATGCATTAGCCTGATTATGATTAAAAAACACATAATTAAACACGCGTTTGCGATTTAAATCAGAACACGATTTAAATCAAAATAAATGTTTATATTGTAACGCATACTGTCCAGCCTCCATTTCTCTATAAAAATTTACTCTGTTGCACACACACACACAATAGAAGCAGGAACCGCTGTCAGAAAGGAAGAATATTCCTTGTTATCAAAAATGACTTAGAATCGATCATGTTGCGATATTTTGAAATATAAAAGTCAATTGATTGTCCATAATATCGCTATTCTATTTTTTCGAAGAAATGTTTGTTAAAAGAAAAGTCCAGCACTAGCTGGATTCGAACACACAACCTGCCAGTTGGTAGGCACCTAGACCGGTAGGCTACAAGACAGCTCGCATGAACAGGCAGGCGAAACAGCCCTACACAGCCCTGTCGCAGTACACGGATATAATCATACCGTTATTAAATTCCTTAGATACGCAATTCCATATTATATTCCCTTTTAATCAAATTCTAAAAGTATGCTTGTTGACTCCGGTATCACGTTAGTTAAAGACTTCGAAGCTTAAATGTTTAGGGAGAAATGGAATACTGGTGTGTATTTTTTTCTTTAAAGTACCAAGACCAGCTATATACTGTATGTTTATGTTCCAAAATTAATATCGTTTATGACCTTCAGATTCGTTATGCTCCTCTTCTTTTTATGCTCAGCTACTAAAATTTCCCTTTAGTGGTAAAATTCCATATAAATATTCAAAACTAAGCGGATTGAAATGTGCACAGTAATGACATTAAATGATTAAATCTTTTCACTACCAACCAATGCACCACGAGTGCCCCTGTCGGGCATTTCGGCCAGCCAATCACTTGCCCTGCGGTGCCCTACGGTGCCCTGCGGGTTGGTTACTGCACCGTGGGTTTTTACCGCTCATTTTGAATGGCTGCATCTGTATAGTTAAGTTATTACTTGGTTTTCAAAGTGCAATGAAATACAATATTGTTGTTGTTGCTGTTCTTGTTGTTTTTATCCTGTAAAGCGTTTTGAGAAGCCACCTTTAAAGGCAATACATACTGTAAAGTGCTGATTCTTATGGAATGTGTTCCGCCGGGGATTCAAATTTTTTTTTATTTTTTTTTAATCGCGTATCTAAGGAAATCTCAGTATAACTTTGTTCATGAACAAACAGTGGCATGTTAAATTATTATTCGTTTTTTTGTTAACAAGGCTCGCCAGCTAATGTGAATCGAAACCTGTCTTTCTAGCTTTTAAAGTCGTGCGATGTGTAATTCACAATTCAAATAGAGAAAAAAGAGCTGACTGACAAGATTTAAGATGTGGTTGTCAATGTTGGATTAAAAAAAACACATTGCCAGACGTTTGTTGCATTGCTTGAAAAATAACTTTATTTTGATAGACTGGATAAGTAATTCAAGTGTTTTTTTTTAAGTTCCTGAAAAACAACTAATAATTTAACTATATGTGCAAACGTTTTATAATATGTCGCTGTTGTGAATGTCTGTGGACATGTGCTGGCTGGACAGGAGGCTCTACTGTACACAGCGAGGGGCGGGAGGAGGGGACAAGCCGATACATACTCTTAGAGTTTGATTAATAGGGAATATAATACAAAAATATAGTACTAAAAATAAGATACACTCTACAGACATTCACAACGGCGACTGTCAGAAGATAGGACACAGCGGCTCAGGCACCCGCTGAATGGAAAACGGGCACTTTAATGTTCTGTATGGCTTATACTAAAGCCAATACTAATATTCAATATTCTTTTCTGTATGTTTAACAATAGTGGGTACTGGCCTAATTCGTCCCTGCTCCTGTTGTTAGGTGTTAATGAGTTGTTAAGTGTGAATTTGTACCTGTTTCCCTGAGGTCTGGCTTTTTTTCTGGAAAACCATAACTCTGGTCTTGTCCAGATTGACTGTCGGCGCCCAGGTCTGACAGTGCTGCTCCAGCAGTGCCAGGTTCTGGCGCAGCCTCTGTTCTGTGGGTGACAGCAGGACCAGGTCGTCTGCAAAGAGCAGGAACTCGATTTCAATAATTAATGCAGATCAGTAAATCAAGGGACAAAAACAACTATTGCGCCCGGGTCCTCAATGGGCTTTGACGTGCGTTGGTTTAACAGTCCGGGTGTGGCAAGCCTCTAATGTTTAACCTTTACCTATTTTTACATCTACTGTATTGCTTTGAGAAGCCACTTTTAAAGGTGATATGTAAAATAAAGTTTTTTATTATTGTTATAGAGAAACATGATCAGATTTTCCCTGGTTCAGAAAAAAAGATCTAAAGTGCTTCACCTAACTTTCTTAATTCGATGTATTTAAAGCAGTGAACTACTGTAGGTGTACATGACATTCAGAAATACAATCGAGAATAGTTTTGTGGTGTTTGTTTAGATGAAACATTTCTAAAACGTATAACGTAACAAAATTAAAGACGATTAAAATCTGTAATCTTTCCACTTGTACTGTATGTCATCGGAAAGTTTCTGCTTTGTGTAAGGATGGTATCAAAAAGTAATCTTAATTGGTGAGAAAGCTGTGCTCAATGTATTTAAGGGACTTAAAAGTAAAAGGAGATGCTTCATACTGCTTGACTAATTTAAAAAACTAAGTTATAAATGCAGTTATAAATCCCTCGGTGCCGCGCCGGGTGTAAATATCAAAATATACATTCGTCCCGGGCAGAGGCCGAAGAGCGCCCGGCTGGGGTGCGCGGGGAAGAGCAGGACAGGAATGAAAGGTGAGGTATAGGAAGGCGTACAGTCTGGGCAGGTATAGATTACACTTTTCTAAAACGTATTTGAAAAATAAAAATGATTACAATCTAATCCTTCCACATTTGATCCCAAAATCCCAAGAAATATAAATCTAAACAGGTAGAAAGCTACAGATGGAGCCATTCAAAGTGCGCGGTACAGACATATACCGCAGGTAATTGTAGAATTGTTCAATTGTAGATATTGAATTTTACCACTGTTGTAACAGAAGAAATAAGGTTCTTGATCCCGAGATGAAGTAAAACAGATGAGTTTATTGCATGCAAGGAACAATAAAGAAACGCAAGAAACAAGAAAACCGAAGTATTGTTCCCCTTACTGTTACAAACTTTTGGGTTATATAGTGTTTTCTTCTCCGTTTCTGACGTCACTCGGTCTGATGGTAAAGAGGGGGGTTCATGGTATTTGGCCAGTTTACGATGTTCTGGACAAATGGTCAGTTTAAGATTACACCCAGGGGGGTTCCTAGCTTGCATCTGCAATCCTCATCAGTTAACCCCCTTTCCTGCCATAAACCCCAGCTTGTGACTTAGAAGTCTAACCCCCCTACAGAAAGGATTAAATTCAAACCCCCGTCTTCACATCTTTCTTCATTCCCCCCTTATAAAATATGACATACGTCAGTGTAGCCTATTTTTATACATACAATGTCAGGGCAGATCTTTCCTTTCTTGACGAACAGGTATGTATTGCCATGACATTGTACGTTCCACGGTTATAGCAAGATGTGATACATGTTTTGTACAAGTGATAGTTACAATTATACACATAAAACAATCCTAATCCTACAAATACATAAAGTCCTACCCCAGGACCCAAACGCAGACCTCAGCCATGTGGAGATCTATCGTCAGGATCTTGAAACAGCAATATTGACCAACTCCGATTATAATTTTTTGGCTGAATAGATATGCCAACACCCGGAATGTATTGATACCACATTCCCAGTAATGCTCCTCAGGCCTAACAAGCACACTGTTGGTTTTAGGAAGCATCAGACACAGAAACGGTAACAACATCCTTCTTTCTGTTCACTCAGTCTCTGGTGCCGTGGGTCAGTGAAAGTGCGATGCGCGGATCCAGCGATCTCATCCTGTCACTCAGATGGCACAGTCAGTAGTTGGTTGCACTTGATATGGTCCCTCCCAGCAGGATTGTAACGTCTGGCAGGGTATCTCTTCTTCGCCTACACCCACTCGCCAGGTATCCGGTCGTGTCTCCCCTCTACTGGAGGTCCCCAATCGTCCAGCACCTGTTCACGAGCCCTTTGCACCGCTTCAGTTAACAAACCTTCAACACTTTAATAGAGAGTTAGTAAATTCATCAGTGCGTTAGCCAAACTTGGCCTCCAGGGAGTTTCTTTGGCTGCCCGTGATGATCTCAAATGGGCTCAGTCTCACAGTTCCGTTTGCTCCAGCCCGCAAACCGCACAGGACTGCAGGTAGAGCATCTACCCACGGTGTTCCTTCAGTTGATATTTCCTTAGTTGGTCTTTCAGACTGTGGGTGATGGGGGCAATGTGACTTCCAACTTACCCCTAGTGAGGCAATTACAGCCTGGCATACCTTCCCAGTGCAGTCTGCCCCTAGATCAGTATCCAAGGGGCAGGACAGTCCGTACCACGGGATCATCTTTGTCATACACTTGAGTATGTGCCAGCCCACATCCCATCATCATACAACCCAACATTCTTTACACATTTGTTCTAACCACCATTAAACATCTATTAAAGGCCTCAACCTGAATTCTCCCTTTTCCCCAATAGAGGTTTCACAGGGGTCTCAGACTCCCGCTCTCCCAGTGCCGCTCGTCTAGCATCTGCATCTGCATGGTTGTTACCTTGAGTTACTGGAATTCTTTATTTATTGTGTTATTTACACCTTACTCAAGCTGCTTCTGTCGGCAGCTGTAAAACTACAAATCAGTTCAGAGACAAGCCCAGTATTCTTAACTGGAGTCCCTGCCGTTGTGAGAGAATCCTATTTCTCCATAGCCATCCAGAATTGTGGCCTACATGCAACAAATACATACATTATATACATATACAGTAACCCTTTAACATCTTTCTTTTTACAATCTCCCATCAGTGCTCTTAACTGGCTTGCTGCGCTGAGGCAGTGGAGGGACATTTTTCCGATTGTTAGCACCTTGAATTCTGTTGTAACAGCTCAGCCTGTTCTCTGTTCTCCCTGATGCATCAGAGAGGACCCATCAGTAAACAGTATTACATTTCCTTAAATTTTCACAGTCCCCCACTTTTTGGCTACAGCATCTAATGGTATAATAGTGCCTACCTCCATGCTCCTGTGTCAGCACAGCTGCCCAGAACCCTTTTTCCACACTTACATACAAAGAATGGTTGATCCCTCTGAGGAAACCCCAGTCTCCGCACCTGTAAGAGAGCTTGTTTCAAATTATTACAGGCGGCTTTTGCTGCTGGAACCAAGGCAATCTTGTCCTTGTACTGCACTCCCCCCTTAAGCAGATCTGTTAAGAGTTGTGCACCCCGTAAAAACATTGCACCCAGGCCCTGTTAAAGTTTCACAATGCTAGACACAAAAGGGCCTTATCATAACTGCTTCTATTAGACATTCTAAAGCTGAAGCAACTCAGACTTGTGGGTTTCCTCATCAGGGGAAATACTCAGAATACCATCAACATACTGAGTGATCACAGTCAGTTGAAGCCACGTTCTGGATAGTCATTCTTTGTAATGCATAATGTGATACCCTGTTCTGGATAGTCATTCTTTGTAATGCATAATATTCCAACCCAATAGATCTGGAATAAAACCACCCATTAAAATCTGGTACTCAGCAAGTAAAACTTGCTGCCCCAATACTCCTGTGGCTTCCTGCCGTCTTCCCATATACATTACTCTATAGCACACTGTTGAACAGAGGAGTAAAACAAGCATGACAGTAGTGCTCCAGTAACCCCTAACAGAGAAACCAACACTCCATTAACAGTACATTTTTAACCACTGGACTGGGACAGACTTAGGGAGGCTACAAGGGATTTACAGGATCTAATGGTTAGGTAAACAGATCTTCTCACAAGACGTTATTCTCCCCAGTCTCGATTCTAAACCTACAGCGTTTCAGCATGTCTGGTTTCGAGACATTCGAATAAAACCAAATTGTTTCCACTATTGCAACTAATTGTATAAAAATACAAAAACTGTTTATCTAACTACTTTACGTCCACCTGTACTTTACTTATACGTTTCAGACGCTCTTATATTTTCCAATCTCCTTAAGTTGATTTTCATCAAGTCTCTTTAGTTACGTCTCTAGCCAGTCCCGCTGGCTAAACACACTCACACCGTCATTTAGTATACCAAAACTCAGTTACACACATACATGCCGGCACAGAAATTCATAAAACACACATACACATCGAGAATATATTTTTCTCTTCGTACTACAATGTGCTGTATTCTTGTTTTACTTCTACATTAATCCTTTTAATTCCTGAAGTGCACTCCAGGTTCGCTGCATTTCTAATTTCGGGTGCGGTGCTTTAACCCACCGGTCAATATCTTCCGGTTTTGGATTTGATCGTATGGGGGAATCAGGGAAGGTAGGTGCAAGTGCAGACCCCCTCAACGGGGTGCGAGACAGTGTTAGAGTGGCGCTGTCATCAACGGCGCCAGCCCCTGCTACATCACATCCTTTCCCACTTCGAGTGAGAGTACAGATCTGCGGGCGCCCTCCCTCTAACAGGGGAGACCCTGATCCGTCTTTATCACACTCATACCAAGTGTTATCCCAATCAGACCCACCTTCTCCATATGGCCACTGTGGGAATTGATCCCAATTATTTTCGCTTCCTGCCTGTTTGTTCCCCTGTGGGAGAGCAGGATATAACTTAGTCACCTGGCTGTAGCACATTAACCAGTGCAGCGTGACCAGGAGTTAATTCCTTCTTTAGTTTCTCATTCTCCTGTACTGCCTCTTTTAGCTTTTTTTTTTCTATACTCTTTCGTAGCGAGTAAAGTATCTTTTCTTCCGGGTTTTTGTTTTCCCCGTAAACACACTTTTAAGTCACATCCCAATTTCTTTCTTTTTTCTCATGTATCTGCCACCACTGCTGCCGGCCGTGCACCAGGGTGGGAGCTACATGCTTGTGCTTTTGCCAATCAATACTCATATGCTTTCTTTACAGGCGTCTTCGCCCCAGACTCCTTCTGACAGACTCAGCTTCTTCCTATATTTCTCTTCCCTTTCAGTCAATTTACACTTTTCTGATATGTAATCAGATACTTCCACCACTTTCTCAAAAACCCAATTAGCACACATGTTTGGTTTCTTTAAGATTTACTTTTGTCGTGTGTGAGGTAACAGCTCATTCAGTAGGGGGATGTTTTCACTTGGAAAAACCTGTGCATTACTGCACTCATTTAGCTAAGGGCGTCTGTTACCTCCAGATCTAAATGCCTCTCCGAGACTTTAGAGAGGACTGTTCACAGGTAAGAAACGAGACCTCGAAAACCCCCTTTCTTGATCAGTAATTCACCATCCCCAGAACACCAGCATCGCTGCTTTTGCCCCGGGGTGGACTTACGCACTGAGCTCAATCAGGGCGATTCTCGGGTCTCAACGTCCTTTAAATCCTGCTACTTAATGCTTTGCTCTTTTATTATGAGGTGTGTTTATGTTAGTGTCGTGCGTGTGTATATGTATTTCAAAAACAAGGAAAACACCAAAAACATACATACATATATATCTCTTCTACTCCGTTTCCTTTAAAACAACAAACCATGCCATGCCAATCCGTGCACGATCAAGGCGTAGCTAATCTCAGGACCCCAGGCGCAATTAAGGCCCACACCAATCCTGGATTATACGTGCATTTAATGCACCACTCAGCTCCAGAACCCCGGGCGCAATTAAGGCCCACACCGATCCCGAGCCACAGAACTCCGGGCGCAATTAAGGCCCACACCAGTTCTGACCTTCAGAACTCCGGGCGCAATTAAGGCCCACACCAGTCCTGAACTACGTGCATTTAATGCACCACTTGCTCTAGAACCCTGGGCGCAATTAAGGCCCACACCGATCCTGAGCCTCAGAACTCCGGGCACAATTAAGGCCCAAACCAGTTCTGACCTTCAGAACTCCGGGCGCAATTAAGGCCCACACCAGTCCTGAACTTCACGGTATAGGGAAAACCGGTTCAGGGATGCCAAATATGTAATCATAGTGGCTCTCTGAAGGCACCAGTTCTGTAGGGTTTGGGCATTTACTGAGACAATTATTAATTGTAGCAGTAAATCACAAAGTTGATTCTTTTGATGGCTTTAGAATCCAACCATGCGACATAACTCAAACAACGCACACACACAGGTACTAATACACGAGGATACATTTATTAATACATAGAATATGCATGTAAACCTAACAGATCTTATCGAGAGGGTTATCAGAATACAAAAGATATATATTCAATCAGTTAAAAAGTGTTACACATATCAAGAGGACATACGTTCAGTATATCATTCATTTAGACCATTTCATAAATGAACTTGGTTATAACTTCTACATTAGATACTCGAAACAAGTACATAACTCTTAGGAATTAAATTAATATCAACTGGTTGGGATAGCAATTGAATTCTCGAGCTGTAATGCATTGAAGTTGAATACTCATCCAATTTCTGGGGATTCAGATCTCCTGCGGGCACAAAGAAACAGTTGCAGGCTGTTGCTGTCCAATCCGCGCTCTCTGGCTCCGTGCCAGGCTGTGCTGTGCGGCTTGCGACGGTGCGCTGCAGATGCTCACTGACCGGCTAGTTAGTGAAGTTTGTGCACAGGAGAAAAGATGACTGTGGGTCCCAGCAAGTCAGGAAGAGGACCGGTTCGTTCCTGATGAAGAGCTAGTTCTGAATAGTGATTCAGCTGTCCACAGTTCCGACCTGTTCACGAGGCCTGCTGCTGGTTACTCTCTGGCAACCTCCACTCTAGACTCTTAGAACAAAGGAAAGTTCTGGCACTCCGACACACTGGCCGTTCCGTGGTTGTCCGGGCTGAGTCTCAGGATGGTCAGGAGGCGCGCTGCGAGAATGTCCTGCCCTTGGGAGCCTTCTGCTCCTGGGCCGTCCTGCCCTGGAATTCTCCTTTGAATTCCCTTTAGAACAGTCCACAGAATCCTCTCCAGAATCTTACTGAATCTTGTTGAATCTCAATCGTGTCTGAATCTGAATCTGAATCTGAATCTGAATCTGAATCTCTCAGGCTCTCTGTGTTGCCTGTTTTTACCTGGAGGAACTTCAGCTCATTGATTGGCTGAAAGTTCCATGGGCATCAGAGTCCCACGTGGGTTCCTCGGCCCTACCAGTCCCTGATTGGTTGATCAAGGTGAGATATGAGTCACTTAGTCCTGACACTTAGGAATGCAATCCAGATGTCCAACTCACACTCCCACACTCAAAAACTCCACGCGCAATTAAGGCATACACCAGCTTCGAACGCCTGTACACAATACCACGGAACCCCTGCCAGACACAATTCTGGGCTTGCAGCAAACAACCCATTACATACACCGGTGTCTTCCCCGGGCCAGAGGAATTCAGAAACTCACGTTTACTCCGTCATCTCGGGCGATTCTCGCAGGGAGCAGAGATTTCCAAATCGGTCAGAGAGAGTCGGGACTTTTAAATAAAAGAGGAGTCCTTACCTCTTAGTTATGTGCGCGCTGATCGTCTCTCCTGCCGATGGGAAGTTCTGCGCCTTCTGGAGCATCCGCCGACTACGCCAAATTTGTTGTAACAGAAGAAATAAGGTTCTTGATCCCGAGATGAAGTAAAACAGATGAGTTTATTGCATGCAAGGAACAATAAAGCCGAAGTCTTGTTTCCGGCAAGAAACAACAAAACCGAAGTATTGTTCCCCTTACTGTTACAAACTTTTGGGTTATATAGTGTTTTCTTCTCCGTTTCTGACGTCACTCGGTCTGATGGTAAAGAGGGGGGTTGATGGTATTTGGCCAGTTTACGATGTTCTGGACAAATGGTCAGTTTAAGATTACACCCAGGGGGGTTCCTAGCTTGCATCTGCAATCCTTATCAGTTAACCCCCTTTCCTGCCATAAACCCCAGCTTGTGACTAAGAAGTCTAAACCCCCTACAGAAAGGATTAAATTCAAACCCCCGTCTTCACATCTTTCTTCACCACTGAAGGGAAATCTTAGTAGCTGAGCATAAAAAGAATAGGAGCATACTGTAACGCGTGTGAAGGCCATAAACGATATTAATTTTGGAACATAAACATACAGTATATAGCTGGTCTTGGTACTTTAAAGAAAAAAATACACAGCAGTATTCCATTTCTCCCTAAACATTTTAAGCTTCGAAGTCTTTAACTAACGTGATACAGGAGTCAACAAGCATACTTTTAGAATTTGATTAAAAGGGAATATAATATGGAATCGCGTATCTAAAGAATTTAATAACGGTATGATTATATTCCTTTACTGCGACAGGGCTGTGTACGGCTGTTTCGCCTCCCTGTGAATGCGAGTTGTCTTGTAGCCTACTGGTCTAGGTGTGTGACTAACAATGCACAGGTTGTGTGTTTGAATCCAGCTGGTGCTTGACTTTTCTTTTAACAAACATTTCTTCGAAAAAATAGAATAGCGATATTATGGACAATCAGTTGACTTTTATATTTCAAAATATCGCAACATGATCGATTCTAAGTCATTTTTGATAACAATGAATAGTCACCTTCTTCCTTTCTGACAGCGGTTCCTGCTTCTATTGTGTGTGTGTGTGCAACAGAGTAAATTTTTATAGAGAAATGGAGGCTGGACAGTATGCTTTACAATATAAACATTTATATTGATTTAAATCGCGTTCTGATTTAAATCGCAAACGCGTGTTTAATTATGTGTTTTTTAATCATAATCAGGCTAATGCATTTCTACATTTTCTATATGAACAAGCATAGAGGTTCATACAGAAAGACAGCTTGTGTTTAAATTGAGTGTAATGTAATTTATGCTTCTAAAGTCATGGTCAGCATTTATTATTGTACTGTGCTGTAAACTTTTTCTGTGCCTAGTCATATTATTTTATAACGTTTTTATTGCGTTATTAAATCCGGTGGCACTGTGTGTTAGTTTCCTGACTCCCATGTCACATGGTCTGTGATTGAATCCCATGGAACTATGACTATTTTTTAACAAACATTTTTTGAAAAAATGAAATGTTTCCCTTGGTCAGAGATTAAATAAAACCTCACTCGCACCAAACAATTTTATATTTCTAAATATCATGACATGATCGAATTTAAGTCTTTTTAATAACAATGAATAGTCACCTATACGTTACAAAATATAAATTTCTATTGATTTGAATCTTGTTTTGATTTAAATCGTAAATGCGTGTTTAAATATATGTGTTTAAAGGCGATATACTGTATAAAAGCGCTGATTCCTATGGAGTGTGTTTCCCTTGTAAGGATGGTATCGAAAGCAATCTTAAGTGGTGAGAAAGCTGTGCTCAATGTATTTAAGGGACTTAAAAGTCTTGTAACTGACAGTTTGAGGTAGCCTATCGTGTAAATTTTGCTTTGTTGCTGACAGGTTAAGCTTTCAAAACTCTGCCCCAAAGTCATGTGACTGATTTTTTGCCCTGTTTCGTTGGTTAAACGCAATGATCACAAGCACCACCATGGTAACTGGGATGTGTAGTTTTTAATTCCGTTTGAATTATACAGATGCAGCCATTCAAAGTGCGCGATACAGACACGTACCGGAGGTAATTGGCTACGGCGTCGTGCATCGTGACGCGCGATGACGCAAAATACCGCGCTGCGTGATTGGTTGACCGACAGGGGCACTCGTGGTCCGTTGGTCTGTCGTAGAAAGACTTACTGTAAACGTCTTTACTGTGCCCGTTGTAGATATTGAATTTTACCACTGAAGGGAAATCTTAGTAGCTGAGCATAAAAAGAATAGGAGCATACTGTAACGCGTGTGAAGACAATAAACAATATTAATTTTGGAACATAAACATACAATATATAGCTGGTCTTGGTACTTTAAAGAAAAAATACACAGCAGTATTTCTCCCTAAACATTTTAAGCTTCAAAGTCTTTAACTAACGTGATACCGGAGTCAACAAGCATAATTTTAGAATTTGATTAAAGTTGAATATAATATGGAATCGCGTATCTCAAGAATTTAATAACGGTATAATTATATCCGTGTACTGCGACAGGGCTGTGTAGGGCTGTTTCGCCTGCCTGTTCAAGTGAGCTGTCTTGTAGCCTACTGGTCTAGGTGCGTGACTACCAACTAGCAGGTTGTGTGTTCGAATCCAGCTGGTGCTGGACTTCATTTTTATTTATTTATTTTTTAATCGCGTAACATAAACATATTACCGTATGCAAACTGTACTGTATACAGTATGTATATGTATATTTAATGTCTTAACTGTGCCCGTTTAAGTATTGAATATTCATATCTAATTTTACCACTGAAGGGAAATCTTAACATAAACATACAGTATATGGCTGGTCTCGGTACTTTAAAGAAAAAAATACACACCAGTATTCCATTTCTCCCTAAACATTGTAAGCTTCGAAGTCTTTAACTAACGTTATACCGGAGTCAACAAGCATACTTTTAGAATTTGATTAAAAGGGAATATAATATGGAATCGCGTATCTCAAGAAATTAATAACGATATAATTATATTCATGTTGCAAAAGAACTGCAACGGACATAAAAACTCCCTTGCTTTTAACAGAGCGTTCCATAATTTCTAACTACGAAAATGCCAGGTGAAAGGATTTGTAAACATATTTTGTTAAAGCAAGTCATTTTTTTCCGCAGCACATAAAATACATTTTTCCAAGAAAGTTAAGCCTTTGTCACTAATGAAACCACTAAATAAAGACATAAATATAGAAATCTTAAGATTTGTTTTATTTAATGTTGGTAGCAGGATGAACTGTCAGAGTGTATATTTTGTTGCAGAGTTGCTGGAAGATGTTAACAGTGAAAAAGGTATTTAGAAATGAGTTATTTCAAGATGAAAAAGAAAACATACACGAAACATGGTTTCATTATGACCAGAATCGGTCTTGAGATATTTTTAACTTGATTTACAGTATTTGAGAGGTATGTCTTAACACCGATACTACAGTGCTTAAGTACTTCTCACCTATATGTTTCTAGGTTTATATTATGCATTTTATACGGTCAAATTACTTTTGAGCAACTAATAAGAAGCGCGAAACGGTATGCGTTTTAGTTTCGTTTTGTGCTGGGACCCGTGGATTGATTAGAGATATCAAGTACATACAAGTCATTTTTTAAATGTTGTAGTTCGTCTTGAAAAAATGTTACGAGTACATCATCTATCAACAATTACACAGGTTCTGTTTCCATATTGCGGATTTTGGTTGTGTGTTACTGTAGTTTCCTGACTCCCATGTCACATGGTCTGTGATTGAAACCTGTAAAACCGGTTTAATTCATCACAGCCAGCACTCTTCAGGTGTGAGGGTCTTCTGCTCAGAATGAAACGCTAAAATGTTTGTGTATATTCTAATGGTAGTGGGGGCAGGGTGTGTGGGAACAGGTTTGGTTGAAATTGCTTTGGAGATCTATGTTCTTCACACCTGAAACATTTTCTCTGAAAGCATTTTCTTCGCAGTTTAACCGATCTTG
The DNA here is from genome assembly GCF_040954835.1 of Lepisosteus oculatus. NCBI lineage: Eukaryota > Metazoa > Chordata > Actinopteri > Semionotiformes > Lepisosteidae > Lepisosteus > Lepisosteus oculatus. The sequence continues at coordinate 25,969,596 of NC_090705.1, forward strand.
TTACAGCATGTTACAGTTTACTATTATTAACCATATTAATTTTAAGTGCTTAATGTAAAATCTTGTAAAAATATATTTTCATTGTTCAAATATACATTAAGTCTGACTATCATATAATAAGTTAAATACAAAACTAAAGAAAAAATAGGGTTAAATATAATTCAAAATATTTTGCTAACAATGTTAACTGTTTATGAATAATAAAATGTATTAACTATAGAGTAGGATGGCACAGTTGTTAGTATGTTTTTTGTTTTGTTTCTTTTTCATAAATACAACAGTAGTTCCTTGATGTCTCAGTGGCTTTCAAAATTAAATTATGCATGCAAACCTGTGAACTAGAAAGATAACTAAGATATCCATCCATTTATAATGGTGGCAAAGTGGTTAGCATTGCTATCTTGCAGCACTGGGGTCCTAGGTTCAATTCCTGCCATTCTGTGTGTGTGGGGTTTACATGTTCTCTCTGGGTTACATGGTTTTTCTCCATATGTGTGATATGACTCCCTCTCGCACTCCAAAACATACTGGTAAGTTAATTGGTTTATGGGAAAACTGGCCCTGGTGTGTGTGTGTTTGTGTCTGTCTGTCCTGTGATGGACTGGCGCTATGTCCAGGGTGTATTCTGCCTTTTGTCCGTTGCTTACTGGGATAGGCTCCAAATCCTCTGTACTGGATAAAGAGATTAGAAATGGAAGTAAAGGCACTGTGCGGATGGAACTATACACGGTGTTAGAAACCCACTCACCGTACCGATTAGGTTTATGAGCAATCTAATTACCTATTCGCTTAAAACACTATATAAAATACAGTTTATTTAGAGATGAATGATCAGTGTCGCAGTTTAAATAATTTTTGTAGGAGGGCTTGGACAGATTCCCAGTGCATTTTTGCAATTTACGTTGCATTGTCCAATGTTCTGTTGTAATACAGGCTAGAATACAGTTACAGTAGCCTAAGCTTTATCAGCCTATTTAAAATATTTGTTTTTGAATCCCCGGCGGAACACTTTTAAAGGCGATATGTAAAATAAAGTTTTTTATTATTGTTATAGAGAAACATGATCAGATTTTCCCTGGTTCAGAAAAAAGATCTAAAGTGCTACACATAACTTTCTTAATTCGATGTATTTAAAACAGTGAACTACTGCAGGTGTAACATAACATTCAGAAATACAATCGAGAATAGTTTTGTGGTGTTTGTTTAGATGAAACGTTCCTAAAACGTATAACGTAATAAAATTAAAGACGATTAAAATCTGTAATCTTTCCACTTGTACTGTGAGTCATCGGAAAGTTTCTGCTTTGTGTAAGGATGGTATCAAAAAGTAATCTTAAGTGGTGAGAATGCTGTGCTCAATGTATTTAAGGGACTTAAAAGTAAAAGGAGATGCTTCATATTGCTTGACTAAGTTATAAATGCAGACGCTCCCTCGGTGCCGTGCCGGGTGTAAATATCAAAGTATACATTCCCAACAGGAATTGTACCCATCTGTCATAGAAATAAAACACCTTGAATTGAATTGAATTGAGGGAGAGAGGGGGGTAGGGGGACAGATATACTGTAGACAGGACTCAAGGCAAATTAGATACTTATGGGTACGCAGGCGTTCACGACAGCAACATACGAAACGTTTGCACGTACTTTATAGTTAACTTGGTTTTCAAAGTGCAATGAAATACAATATTGTTGTTGCTGCATGTTACATTATCATTTGTTTTTTTAACAAGGCTAGCCAGCTAATGTGAATCGAAACTTGTCTTGCTAGCTTTTAAAGGGAAGAAGGTGACTATTCATTGTTATCAAAAATGACTTAGAATCAATCATGTTGCGATATTTTGAAATATAAAAGTCAATTGATTGTCCATAATATCGTTATTCTATTTTTTCGAAGAAATGTTTGTTAAAAGAAGAGTCCATCACTAGCTGGATTCGAACACACAACCTGGCAGTTGTTAATCACACACGTAGACCAGTAGGCTACAAGACAGCTCGCATGAGCAGCCAGGCGAAACAGCCCTACACAGCCCTGTCGCAGCACAGGGCTATAATCATACCGTTATTAAATTCTTTAGATACGCGATTCCATATTATATTAGCAGAAAAGCTTAAAACTACCACTTTTTCACACGCTATTTCACATGCTAGTTAAATAGTTCGATGATTAAAATCGTTAGGGAGAAATGGAATACCGGTGTGTATTTTTCCTTTAAAGTGCCGATTCCTGGAATCTGACTGGCTGACACCACTCTGAAGTGGTTCCATAAAATCTGGTATACGTAAAAGAAAGCGTTGATAAATACAAGTGTCTTTTAATACACTCTTTGCTGTGCTCTTGAGGATCGTTGTGATATTTTGAGCTCTAGTTGAATGATAAGTGTCGCATTTTAAATCATTTTCGTAGTTAGAAATTATATAATGCCCTGTTAAAAGCAAGGGAGTTTTTATGTCCGTTGAAGTAAAACAAAATGCCTGACAAAGTATGGTGTAGGGAAAACCGGTTCAGGGACGCCAAATATGTAATCATAGTGGCTCTCTGAAGGCACCAGTTCTGTAGGGTTTGGGCATTTACTGAGACAATTATTAATTGTAGCAGTAAATCACAAAGTTGATTCTTTTGATGGCTTTAGAATCCAACCATGCGACATAACTCAAACAACGCGCACACACAGGTACTAATACACGAGGATACATTTATTAATACATAGAATATGCATGTAAAACTAACAGATCTTATCGAGAGGGTTATCAGAATACAAAAGATATATATTCAATCAGTTACAAAGTGTTACACATATCAAGAGGACATACGTTCAGTATATCATTCATTTAGACCGTTTCGTAAAGTGAACTTGGTTACAACTTCTACATTAGATACTCAAAACAAGTACATAACTCTTAGGAATTAAATTGATATCAACTGGTTGGGATAACAATTGAATTCTCGAGCTGTAATGCATTGAAGTTGAATACTCATCCAATCTTTGGGGATTCAGATCTCCAGCGGGCACAAAGGAACAGTTGCAGGCTGTTGCTGTCCAATCCGCGCTCTCTGGCTCGGTGCCAGGCTGTGCTGTGCGGCTTGCGACGGTGCGCTGCTGATGCTCATTGTTGGCTTTAACTAGCAAAGTTTGTGCACAGGAGAAAAGATGACTGTGGGTCCCAGCAAGTCAGGAAGAGGACCGGTTCGTTCCTACATTATGAAGAGCTAGTTCTGAATAGTAATTCAGCTGTCCACAGTTCCGACCTGTTCACGAGGCCTGCTGCTGGTTACTCTCTGGCAACCTCCACTCTAGGCTCTTAGAACAAAGGAAAGTTCTGGCACTCAGACACACTGGCCGTTCCGTGGTTGTCCGGGCTGAGTCTCAGGATGGTCAGGAGGCGCGCTGCGAGGATGTCCTGCCCTTGGGAGCCTTCTGCTCCTGGGCTGTCCTGCCCTGGACTTCTCCTTTGAATTCCCTTTAGAATTGTTGAATCTGAATCTGAATCTTGTTGAATCTGAATCTGAATCTGAATCTCTCAGGCTCTCTGTGTTGCCTGTTTTTACCTGGAGGAACTTCAGCTCATTGATTGGCTGAAAGTTCCATGGGCATCAGAGTCCCACGTGGGTTACTCGGCCCTACCAGTCCCTGATTGGTTGATCAAGGTGAGATATGAGTCACTTAGTCCTGACACTTAGGAATGCAATCCAGATGTCCAACTCACACTCCAATAGGCGCCAATGGATGACCATTGATCATGATAGCCAGGCTTAGCTAAGTGCATCCCCCTTTGGGAGCTGTCCTTATCAAAAGAAAACATCTTGCATGAATGGTTTCTCTGTGGCTGCACCACAGAGATGAACAGAGAAATGGGGCCTCATTTGGGAAGGCTCAGAACACTTAATTCTGCCTTATATTTAAGCCTCGCCGCTACAATGGCTTGGACAGATTCCAAGTGCTTGTACAAATGTGCTAAAGAAATTATACTTTTAGTATACAGCTTGTCCAAAGTCATCCATTATTAATACTATTAGTAATATCTTCAGTAAAGGCTTTGATGCATAAATATTTCTGATAAAGGTAGGTTGTGTACTTTTGTCCAACTGAGCAATCTTGCTTTCATAAAATATACCAACATTTTAATGACTGATGATTAACATGCTGTAATACACAGTTCAAAATTAAAGGCTCAAATGCTGTACATGAGAGGTTAAGCTCCCCCTGGCGGTTTTACAAGGTGACGTCGGAAAGTTTCCGGCATGACGTCAAATGACGCGATTAACCACGTGATAATGCGTGATACCGCGTGATTGCGCGTGATACCGCGTCACGCCCACCGGGGTATGCCGTGAAATACCCAACCCATTTTGAATGGCTGCATCTGTATATTCATTACTATTGCACTCACAGTAGTAAAAGACTTTTTTAGTATAAGGCTGTTTCAGTAGTTATCACACAACATGCCTTGGTGGCGTGATAGCTTAAGTGACTGATTTATAACCCTGAAGTCAGGTGTTCAAACCCAGTTGTTGCCATCAGTTTTCTTTTAACAAATAAACATTTCTTTGAAAAACTAAAATAGCAAATATTATTGGCATTATATTGAATTTTATATTTCTAAATATCACAACATGTTTCTACTGTATGTACACAGCGGTCTCTCTCTCTATTTTCTCTTTCTGTGGGAGTGCTGGCTGTGCTGAATTAAACCGGTTTCACAGGTATTTTCAAAGTAGAATAGGGTGAGTCTTCCAATGAAAGACAGTCCAGCTTCCCCCACGGACACGTTTTCTTAGAAAAACAGATTCACAACACGAAGCTGTGTCAGTCTTCTGTATAAAAAAATTGGTTTGAACACCATGGGTGCTGTTTTTAAGACACTGCTGAGTAAAGTATAGGACTTTATAAATTTTTTATATAGCGCCTTTAAAGGTGGCTTCTCAAAGCCTTTTACGGGATAAAAACAACTATAACAACAATATTGTATTTCATTGTACTTTGACAGATTGTCTTTAAATCAATTGTTGTTAGAATATCCCCACCTCCAAACAAGATCAAAATTGCAACGATTTTATTAACTGGCTGTTTCAGTTACTTAAAGTATATATTTAAAGTAATAATTTAACAATATATGTGAATGTTTTAAGATATGTCTATGTTGTGAATGTCTGTAAATTGTATCTTACTTTTAGTTTTTGTTTTGTTTCACGTTAATTTTATGAGGGAGAATGTCATAGAGACGACTCCCTTACCCCCATTTTGATTGAAATACTTTTATTTTTTCACAATCTGGCAATGTCAGACACAATTCACATTTGCTACAGCCAAATGGCCTTGCAGATCAGAAAATCAAGGAACAAAACAATTATCGGTTCCTCAATGGAATTGCTTTAACTTGCTAATGCGTTGGTGTAACAGTCCAGGTGTGGCAAGCTTCTAATGTCTCCCGACTTTGGAGAAAGGAACCCGTCTTTCATTGGAAGACAATGAACACATTCTACCCGTACATGAGAATATAATGCTGGCGTGCGGGCACGGTGGGGTGCTGTATCAGCAGTCAATTTTTTTTTTAAGTCAATTGAGTGTTCAGAATATTGCTATTTTGCTATTGCTAATTGCTATTGCTACTATCTGAGTCTCTGTGTCTACATTGTTTGTAAACAAACCGGTTTCACAGGTATTTTCAACCCCCAGCCACTGTTGTTTCATCAGTTGTTATCCTGTAAAGCTCTGAGGAGTCATGTTTAAAGGCATTATATAAAATAAAGGTTATTATTATTAGTAATATTGATAATATTCTTCCTCCCAGAACTTGTAAATTGTTGTTGTTATCCTGTAAAGCGCTTTGAGAAGCATACTGTCCAGAATATTGTATTTCATTGCACTTTGACAAATCGTCTAATAATCACTTGTTGTTAGAATATAAGAGACTCAAGTCTGAGTCTCTGTGTCCATCCTCAATGAACCCAAATTCATTACATTGGTGTCAGTGTGGGAAGATGGACAGTGAACGGCCGATGATGTCGGACTCAGAGAAGCGCCGGTTCCCCCAGCAATCGAGTGACCCCCTAAAGCGCCTTTTGGGGGCAAGCAGCAGCCACCAGGGGCCGGGACGACCCCTCAGCACCGCCAGTTGCCACAGCCCTTATCAGGGCTACCCAACGGCAACCTACTCAGTGGAAGGAGTGCCCATTCCCAGGTCCCTCATGCACTATGGCAGAAAGGAGACGCCAGACCAGTGGGATCCAGCCCGCAACCCCTGCACCGGCTTGAGCCGGTGAGACCGAGCCGTTATAATGGGGAGGTCCCATGGCAAATGTTTGAGGCCCAGTTCCAGATGGCGGCCTGGGCAAATGGCTGGTTTCAGGTGGAGATGGTGGCCACCTCGCTGCGGTCCTGGAGGGGAAGGCCTGCCAGGCGTTGCTGGATGTACCCAGGGACCAGCGGTACAACTACGCGGCATTGGCGTCGGCACTCCGGAGGCATTTTGGCGGGAGTGGGGAGGCCTAGCGGGAGAGCCACTGGGTCCTGTCGCCGCAGATGTGGCCTACTTACCCCGCCAGGATTATCCTACTCTCCCGGAGGAGACCCACATGATGCGGGCCGAGCCGGTCTCCTTGGAGCAGACCCTGGCTCTGACTGAGCAGGCTGATGCCGTCGAGGAGACTGGTGGGCACCAACAGAGGGGCGCACGGGGAATCAGATGGGGAGGAGACGCCCAGCACGGCGATGCTGGGGAGCGACGACAGCTTGTCATCTGCCACCGCTGTGGGGAAAGGGGGGACATTGCCTGGGAGTGCCAGGCGCTGGATCCCCGGGGACTCCAGAGGCCATCGGGAAACGGGAGTGGGGCGGCCTAAGGGGGGGAAGGCCGCCCTTGAGTGAAGCTACCCCTGCTCCGGAAAGCCAGAAGGAGCGCTTCACCCAGCCTCCTGCCTTGGGAAGGTTTGGCCACAGCCGGGGCTTATTTCTTCCCTGCCTCATCGAGGGCAGACCCTGCTAGGCCCTGTCGACCACCACCCTCTTGCGGCCTGGTGTCCTGCCGGACCCCCAGGATAAGAAACCACCAGCCTGCACCTGAGGACGGTGATGGGGCAGTACGCAGAGGTCCTCCGCAAATGGGCACTCACCGTGCAGTTAGGAGGTTCTAAGGGTGAAACACTCCATCTACCTCGACCAAGTCCGCGAGGACTGTATTCTGGGGTTGGACTGGTTGCAGCAGGTGGGTGGTTGCCTTGACTTGGTGGGGCAAGGGGAACAAATCAGTTGGACTGTTTGCAGCAGGCGGGGTGGAAGGTGTCCGGGGCACGCGGGCTGACTGGAGCGGGAGTCAGCTCAAGCAGCTCACCCTGACACCTGCGGCTCCGACAGACCCAGGTGACACCAGCCGCTGCTGCTTCTAGCTCCTGACACCTCCCTCCCTGCCCAACGTGAGACTGGTTCGTTCCCCATGAACGCAAGAGGGTGATGGTCGAAACAGTGTCATCGAGTGCCTGGCAGGGTCAGCCCTCAATGAGGCAGCGAAGAAATAAGCCCCGGCTGTGGCCAACCCTTCCCACGGCAGCAGGCAGGGTGAAGCACTCCTTCTGGCTTTCCGGAGCGGGGGTAGGGTCACTCAAGGGCGGTCTTCCCCCCTTTAGGCCACCTAGCTCTCATTTCCCAATGGCCTCTGGAGTCCCTAGGGCTCCAGCGCCTGGCACTCCCAGACGATGTGCCCCTCTCCCCACAGCGGTGGCAGATGACCTGGCCTCATTGCTCCCCTGGTGTCGTCGTGCTGGCTGTCTCCTCCTCCTCATTTGATTCACCGTGTGCTGCCTCTGCTGCCTGGCAGGGAGCACTCCTCCATTTGTGCCTACCGATCTTCTTGAATGCGGTATCAGCCTGCTCAGCCAGGGGACCGGCGCGGCCAGCATCACGTGGTGCTGCACCTCAGTTGGTGCCAGGGCCCGGAGGAACGACGAGCGCTGTCTCCCAGTAGGCCTCCTCCGGGAGAGTAGGGTAACCCCGGCGGGCTAAGTAGGCCACGTCTGCGGCGACCAGACCCAGTGGCTCTCCCGCTAGGTGGCGGTGTTGGGCCAAATTTCGCCCGCAGCAGTCCCTGCGCCTCCTCTCTCCCACTGAAATGCCTCCGGAGGGCCGACGCCAACGCCGCATAGTTGTACCGCTGGTCTCTGGGTGCATCCAGCAACGCCTGCCAGGCCTTCCCCTCCAGGACTGCGGCAAAGTGGCATAATTTCTTAATATCTAAATATCACAACATGTGTATACAGCGATCCCCTCGGATTCCAGCTAGTGCGTAATTACATCTCAATGAAAAACCGGAGGATTTAAAAAAAAGAGTTAGTTCACTGATAGTTTTATGTGCAACCTGGTGGTCTTTTCACAACTCGTGGTCTTTAAAATGCATTTATTGATTCACAATCTGAAAATGCAATATAAATCATTATCTTTGCATTCTAAGTCCCTTAATTTTAAGCATAGCTTTTTCACTATTTTGATTTATATTTCATACCATTGTTAAACAAAGCAGGAGCATATACTACTTCCCCATGGGATCAAACGTGGAAAGGTTAGAGTAATTGTTTTTATTTTTTTAATACATTTTACAAAAGTGTCATTTATACAAAAAAGTTGCATTTAATACCACTCAATAGTTATATTAATATAGATAAGCTCTCTATTAAAGCTCAGATCAAAGATCAAACAACCATATCTCATACACAGGGACTTGATTTGTGATGTGGTTGAGTGAATTGTGGCGCTGTAGCAGGCAAAGTTGTCTGTGCTGAAAAATAAAAACCGGTTTAACAACTCTAAAGCATACTGTAGGTTTTGTTAGACCATTAGACATGCAATACACTTCCTTGTGATCATCTTTGAATCTTTGATGAAGCTGCAAGTTTTTTAATTTTATATAAACAAAACTGCTGACAGCAGGAAGATTCCCCATGCTTTTACTCTGCAGTTTATTAAAAACAGCACCAATGGTGTTTAAACTGATTTTTTACACAGAAGACTGACACAGCTTTGCACTATGAATCTCTTTTTCTAAGAAAACATGTTTCTGTGGGGGGAGGTGTCCTTCGCTGGAAGACTCACCCCCTTCTACTTTGAAAATACCCGTGAAATCGTTTTAATTAGTCACAGCCAGCACTACCGCAGAGAGTGATGAAAACCACGCAGCACCAGGCCAGTGCACATTAATGTTGGGCTTTTAGGCTCAGGTGGATTTGCGCCCTACAATTCAACCTGCGGTACTGCTGCGCTGTGTACTGTACATACAGTAAGAAAATGTGTTATTTTGAAATATAAAAATGTCAGTATACAATATAAACAATGTCTTGTTTGGAGGCGGGGATATTCTGACAACAATTGATTTAAAGGCAATCTGTCAAAGTGCAATGAAATACAATATTGTTGCTATTGTTGTTTTTATCCTGTAAAACACTTTGAGAAGCCACCTTTAAAGGCACTATATAAAATAAAGTTTATTATTAATTTGCTGGACAGAGAGGTGAACATTATTATGCAGAAGACAAAGATAATGATTTACGTTCCATTGTCAGACATTTAATTAAACACAGTTTTGCGATTTAAATGGGAAAAGGGGCAACGGGAACTCTTAATCTAAATAAAAATAAAATAAATAAAACTGGTTTCGATAGTTAATAACAACTTTTTATGCGTGAAACACAGGTGATTTTTCTTCCTCCTGATCAGCATAGAAATCTGTGTACGCTTTAAGGTTTTTACTTTTTAATTAAATGTTTAAAATACAAGTTTCAAATAGAAACAACATATTCTATTGTCTTCCTGGTATGTAGAACAGATCAGTAGGTCTTTTTTTCCCAATCAAAGGGGTGTCAGATTGTGTCAGCCAATCACCATTCTGAATTACTATAATCTCTGGTACAGGCACACCCTAAAATATTGACGTTTTACTGTGTGATAAATTTTAAAGACTACTTCTTAGCATAGATAAGAATGCGTAGATAAAAAAGCTTGGATTCCCATGTATCTGATACACGCATCTTTTTCTCTGCAGTCTTTGTTGTGCTCTTGAGGATCTTTGTGATATTTTGAGCTCTGGTCGCAGTGTCGCAGCTTAAATCATTTTCGTTGTTAGAAATTATGAAACGCTCTGTTAAAAGCAAGGGAGGTTTTATGTCTGTTATAGTTAATGAAAATGCCCGACGAACTAGGGATTGGACAGTTTTTCAGTGCTTGTACAACTGACGGAAATGTTCAAATAAATGTGCTAAAGAAATAAACAAAAAAAGTCATTTATTCCTTTATCATATTGGCTAGCTAATGTCCTCTCTTTCCTAGTTACTTGTGGTTGTGTTTCTGCATTGCGTATCAACGAGGGACTATATTTCTCAGGCGGAGGAATGTAAACAACTTAATTTTCATGTTAAATAAATTTTTTAACTAAAATTCAGTCTATACAGCAATCGTATATTTGGGGCCTGTTTTATAAAACTTTGATGCTTAAAATGTTTAGGGAGAAAAGGAAGACCGGTGTGTATTATTTCTTTAAACTACTAAGACCAGCCATATACAGTATAGTTTACATACAGTAATATGTTTATGTTTCTAAATTAATATCATTTATGAACTTCAGATGCGTTATGCTCCTCTTCTTTTTATGCTCAGCTACTGAAATTTCCCTTTAGTGGTAAAATTCCATATAAATATTCAATACTATGTGGATTAAAACATGCACAGTAAAGACATTAAATTATTAAATCTTTCCACAACCGACCAACCCTGTTGGTCATTTTGGCCAGCCAATCACTTACCGTGGTATGACGCAGTATGACGTAGTGAGTTGCCTGTGGTACGGCTTTAAACTGCGCACTTTGAATGGCTGCATCTGTATTCTATATAAATGAACATTACAGGTGTTTTTTAATTGTAATATGATGGGGAACGATATCTTACTATTTGTGCAGTTGTACGCAGGACTTTTATCATTGTGGGAATTTCACACAAGTTCTGTGATACAGATGCAGCCATTCAAAATGCACGGTACAAACCCCCGGCACGGTAAACTACCCACAAGCCACCGCAGGGCACCGCGGTAAGTGATTGGCTGGCGAAAATGACCGTCAGGGGCGCTCGTGGTGCATTGGTTGGTAGTGAAAAGATTTAATCATTTAATCTCTTTAATGTGCACATTTTAATCTGCTTAGTATTGAATATTTATATGGAATTTTACCACTAAAGGGAAATTTTAGGAGCTGAGCATTAAAAGAAGAGGAGCATAACGTATCTGAAGGTCATAAACGATATTAAGTTAGGAACATAAACATTACTGTATGTACGCAAACTGTACTGTGTATGGCTGGTCTTGGTAGTTTAAAGAAAAAATACACACTAGTCTTCCATTTCTCCCTAAACATTTTAAGCATGAAAGTTTTATGAAACGGTACCCAAATATGCGATTGCTGTATAGAATTAATTTAAATTTAAAAAAAAATATTTAACACAAAAATTAAGCTCCTTTGCTTTTAACTGAGCGTTTAATAATTTCCTAAAATGAAAATGATTTACTTTATTTCCCTCACGGGATCAATAAAAGTATCTATCATCTATCTACATAAACTATCAGACAGAATTTTGGGGTCTCCCTACACCAGAGATTATGGTAGGGCTTCAGAATGGTGATTGGCTGACATCATCTGAAACCCCTCTGATTGGAGAAAAAAGACGTGCTGGTTTGCATACTGTACCAGGAAGAGGATTTCTTTCTATTCAAAACGTGTATTTTAAAAGTTTAATTAAGAAGTAAAAACCTTACAGCCTACACAGATTTCTAAACTGATCAGGAGGAAGAAAAATCAACCGTGTTTTGTGCATAAAAAGTGGTTATTAACTATCGAACCGTTTTATTTATTTTATTTTTATTTAGATTAAGGGTTCCCGTCACCCCCATTCCTATTTAAATCACAAACCCATGTTTAATTAAATGTCTTTTAATGGAAATCTTTATCTGTGCATAATAATATTCACCACTCTGTCAGGCAAATTAATAATAAACTTTATTTATTTATTTATTTATTTATTTATTTATTAATAATAAACTTTATTACGTTTTAAACAAATAAGTAATTAGATTGCTCATAAACCTAATCACTTATTCTACATAAACACAGCGTAATTGCTCTCTGAAAATGCTTTTTCTTTTTATTTAGGCTCAGATTTCAACTATCGATCGTATTATTAATAACCATAATAATGTAGCGGCGAGGCTTATTAATAAGAAAGAATTAAGTGTTCTGAGCCTTCCCAAATGAGGCCCCATTTCTCTGTTCATCTCTGTGGTGCAGCCAAAGAGAAACTATTCATGCAGGCTGATTTCAGATGTTTTCTTTTGATAAGAAACAAGCTCCCAAAGGGGGATGCACTTAGCTAAGCCTGGCTATCATGATCAATGGTCATCCATTGGCGCCTATCTGTCTAGGGAGTGCCAGTTGGACATCTGGACTGCATTACTAAGTGTCAGGAGTAAGTGACTCATATCTCACCTTGATCAACCAATCAGGGACTGGTAGGGCCGAGTAACCCACATGGGACTCCGATGCCCATGGAACTTTCAGCCAATCAACGAGCTGAAGTTCCTCCAGGTAAAAACAGGCAACACAGAGAGCCTAGGAGATTCAGTAAGATTCAGTAAGATTCTGGAGAGGATTCTGTGGACTGTTCTAAAGGGAATTCAAAGGAGAATTCCAGGGCAGGACGGCCCAGGAGCAGAAGGCTCCCAAGTGCAGGACATTCTCGCAGCGCGCCTCCTGACCATCCTGAGACTCAGCCCGGACAACCACGGAACGGCCAGTGTGTCCGAGTGCCAGAACTTTCCTTTGTTCTAAGAGTCTAGAGCGGAAGTTGCCAGAGAGTAACCAGAGGATCCACCCGAGGCTAGCAACAGCAGCAGGCCTCATGAACAGGTCGGAACTGTGGACAGCTGAATCACTATTCAGAACTAGCTTCACCAGGAACGAACCGGTCCTCTTCCTGACTTGCTGGGACCCACAGTCATCTTTTCTCCTGTGCACAAACTTTGCTAGTTAAAGCCAACAGTGAGCATCAGCAGCGCACCGTCGCAAGCCGCACAGCACAGCCTGGCACCGAGCCAGAGAGCACGGATTGGACAGCAACAGCCTGCAACTGTTTCTTTGTGCCCGCAGGAGATCTGAATCCCCAAAGATTGGATGAGTATTCAACTTCAATGCATTACAGCTCAAGAATTCAATTGTTATCCCAACCAGTTGATATCAATTTAATTCCTAAGAGTTATGTACTTGTTTTGAGTATCTAATGTAGAAGTTATAACCAAGTTCATTTATGAAACGGTCTTAATGAATGATATACTGAACGTATGTCCTCTTGATATGTGTAACACTTTGTAACTGACTGAATATATACCTTTTGTATTCTGATAACCCTCTCGATAAGATCTGTTAGGTTTAAATGCATATTCTATGTATTAATAAATGTATCCTCGTGTATTAGTACCTGTGTGTGTGCGTTTTTTGAGTTATTTCGCATGGCTGGACTCTAAAGCCATCAAAAGAATCAACTTTGTGATTTACTGCTACAATTAATAATTGTCTCAGTAAATGCCCAAACCCTACAGAACTGGTGCCTTCAGAGAGCCACTACATTACATTTTGGCTATGATTACATATTTGGCGTCCCTGAACGGCCGGTTTTCCTACAATAACGACCAACCAACAAAAACAACCATATAAACATAATACCAACCAAAAACATAGATAACAACCACAATACAAAATCAAATATATCAAACCATTGAACTCTCTCAAATTCCTCCAAATATCATAATCCTGCCCCTTATGCAAAACCAAACCCTCCTCCCATCCCAGTTTATCCTCTTTATTATAAACAAAATCCACCTCAATTTTCAACATAAAGCATTACACAAAATCAATACCTCAACACTCCATACTCAACAATGCTAATTCACAAACAGCCAGAACATGTAACTCTACATTTCCAAATAGACCTCATTTCCATAGCCCTGTCCCTTATGCAAAACCAACATCCCTCCCCTGTTCTCTCTCTCCGCTGGCATTTGTAATTGTTTTTATTTTTAAATAAATTTTAGCAAAGTCATGTATTTTAAAAATCTTAAGATTTCTATATTTATGTCTTTATTTAGTGGTTTCATTAGTGACAAAGGCTAAACTTTCTTGGAAAAATGTCTTTTATGTAAACCATGTTTGCTATTAATTCATTTAGGGCTAGAATATGTTCATTGTCTTCCAATGAAAGAAGGTTTCTTTCGCCATAGTCGGGTTGACATTAGAAGCTTGCCACACCTGGACTGTTACACCAACGCATTAGCATGTTAAAGCGATTTCATTGAGGAGCCTAGGTTTCTTAACTTGTAAGTACTGAACTTAGTGGGTTTTTGAGGGGGGGAGGTGTCTTTCGCTGGAAATCTCGCCCCTTTCTACTTTGAAAATACCTTGTGAAACCGGTTTAATTCGTCACAGCCAGAACTCCCGCAGAGAGGGGGGTTGTATGCAATGTATCGGTATACAGTAGATGGGAAAGCCAGAGCTGGCCACTACGCTGCCCACATGTTATGCTCTTCGTTAATGTCTAAGCACATCATTATATCTCATTATATCTCATATTATATCATTATATCTCATTTTGTATTTCATAAAAAAAAATAGTTTGCCCAGCCTAACATTATTGTTGTAATTGTTTTTAACCTGTAAAGCGCTTTGAGGAGCCACCTTTAAAGGCGCCATATACAATAAAGTTCATTATTATTACTATTGTTAATTTGCTGGACAGAGAGGTGAACATTATTACACAGAAGACAAAGATAGTGGTTTATTTTGCATTGTGCATTGTGCTGCTGTAATACAGTTTTAAATAATTAAAAGTCTAAACAGTATCAGCTTTATTTATGGGTTTTAAAGAAAGGCGATTTAAACGCGATTTAAATCAATATAAATGTTTATATTGTAATGCATAGGTGACCATTCATTGTTATTAAAATGACTTAAATTCGATCATGTTGTGATATTTAGAAATATACATTTGTTTGGTGTGAGTGAAGTTTTATTTAATCTCTGAGCCATACTGATTCTTATGGAAGCCAGTTTCCGCCAGGGAGTAAAAAAAACACACTATGGTATTCTCACCGATGCAGTGCAGTTAAAAACATATCTCTGATGCTGTTCCTAAATGAATATCATTTATGACCATCGGACGCTTTATGCCCCTTTTCTTTTTTCCAGTGGATTGAACAGGGAGAGGCATTTCATGATGTACTTTTCACTGGTGAAACAACAGTGGCTCTGGAACAGTTTTCAACCATGTCGTTTTATAAAAAGGGGAGATATGTGAACAAGCAAAACCCAAAACAAACATGTATGCCATACGGCATACGCGTTACTGAAGCTAAAAGTTTAGCCTTTGTCACTAATGTAACCACCAAATAAAGACATATAGAAATCCCTACGTTACAGACTGTATATGGCTGGTATTGGTAGTTTAAAGAAAAAATACACACCAGTATGTCACTTTCTCCCTAAACATTTTAAGCATCAGAGTCTTACATGTGGTTATTTCGGAAACGTTTGTACGTGCTCCTTCTGACCATGTTACTGTTTACTGTTATTGACCATATTAAGTTTAAGTGCCTGTGGGCACTTTTCCTGTCCGTGGGGGGTGGACCGTCTTTCATTAGAAGGTTAGTCTGTTCTACTCTGAGAATGTAGAGGGGGTGAAAAATGCCCACGGTCATTTAATTAGTATTAAAATTCACACTGATTCCCTTGCGAAGATACGGATATAGGAATATTCGTGTGTGGTAAAAAAAATGGCATAAAAACGACAAAGTGAAGGCTGTGAAAACACTCCAATGTACTTTATACACAAAGCAAGTGTTCTCACAACTCTAGGAGGTTTTGTGAAAATGCTACACGCGTGCCAAAATCGTTTTTTTAAATTCAAGGTGACTTTACCGCAGTTTTCATTTTCAGATTGTGAATCAAAAAAGGCATTTCATTAAACACGCGATTGCGATTTTAATCAATTACTGTATTGATTGAAACACACATTCTGTACAGATACAGTACAGTCATATTCTCCTGTCGTCCAGTGTTGTAAAACGAATAAGCAGGTGACTGAGATAACAATGCAGCGCCCACTGAGTGGAATTTTCTAATTTGTTCTCAAGTGTAAAAAGAGGTGATAATTCTTAATAATTCCGTGTCGCATTAACTAACCTCTTCAGTTTATTCCGCCAGACAGTACATGAATATAATTATATTGTTATTAATTTGTTTAGATACGCAATTCCATATCATATTCCCTGTTAATCAAATTCTAAACGTATGCATTTGTTAGATAACAAGCGAATTCACAGAAAAGGTTAAAAGACTATCACTTTTCACAAAGTATATAATCCTAATATGGTCAGAAGGAGCACGTAAAAACGTTTCCCAAATAACAACATGTAAGACTTTGATGCCTAAAATGTTTAGGGAGAAATGGAATACTGGTGTGTATTTTTTCTTTAAACTACCAAGACCAGCAATATACAGTACAGTTTACATACAGTAATATGGTTATGTTCCTAAATTAATATCGTTTATGAGCATGTGAAAGGAATGGTGAATCGGAGATTATCAAGAATTACTTTGTATGATTGGAAACGAATACGTGATCGGATCAACTAAATCCTGTGGTGTTACTTTTTGTCAATGAAAAAATAAACTCTTTTCGTTTACAAAGACGAGCTTACAGCTTGTCCAAGGTCATTCATTATTAATACTATTAGTAATATCTTTGGTAAAGACTTTGATGCATAAAATATTCCTGCATAATTAAAATATTTATGATAAAGGTGGTAGGTTGTGTACTTTTGTCCAACAGAACAATCTTGCTTTTATAAAATATACCGCCTTTGTAATGTTTAATGATTAACATGCTGTAATACACTGTTTAAATTTAAAAGTCTAAAGAGTATACAACTTAAATTCTTAATTGAATAAAGATTGTCCCTCAGCAGTGATCGGGATTCGAAACCGACTTTTTCTAGTGACAGCTCAAATGCTGTACAGGAGAGGTTAACCTTTATTAGCTCCACCTGGCGGTTTTACAAGGTGATTCCGGAAACTATTAACATAATCTAATTTGCATATGGTATGATGTGGTATACTGCACAATGCCCACCATGTTATACCGCAGCATACCCCGCTTGTTTTGAATGGCTGCATCTGTAGTTATACCATTATTAATTTATTTAGATACGCAAATCCATATTATAGTCCTTATTAATCCAATTCTAGAAGTATGCTTTTGTTTAATCCGATAACGAGCATATTCGCAGAAAAGGTTGAAACGATCAATTTTCACAAAGTATACAAATGTACAGTAATATGGTCAGAAGGAGCACGTAAAAACGTTTGTATGACATGTATGACTTTGATGCTTAAAATGTTTAGGGAGAAATGAAATACTGGTGTGTATTTTTTCTTTAAAATCCCAATACCAGCAATATACAGTTTACATAATACGTTTATATTCCTAAATTAATATCGTTTATGACCTTCAGATACGTTATGCTCCTATTCTTTTTATGCTCAGCTATTAAACTTTCCCATTAGTAGTAAAATTCCATATAAATATTCAATACTAAGTGGATTAAAACGTGCACAGTAAAGAGATTAAGTGATTAAATCTTTTCACTACCGACCAATGCACCACAAGTGCCCGTGTCGGTCATTTTGGTCAGTCAGTCACGTACCGCTGTATTTTGTGGTGGTTTGTGGGTAGATGTGTGTGGTACGTGTTTGTACCGCAAACTTTGAATGCCTGCATCTGTAGGTGTACCAGAGACAGCTTGTGTTGCTCTTCCACAGAGCAGAGAATTCACATTTAGCAAAACAAAAATTGACATCTATTAATGTGTTGTTCACTCTCTATAAAGTATTAGTTTGTGTTAGATCTGTTTTTAGAAAACATTTACAAAGCATGAAAATCAGATTAAATAAAGGTCTAAGAACACCTGTTCTTTGTTTAACTCTTAATTCATACTTCGATCATTTTTAATAAACTATGAATCCTTGTCAGTTCATCATTAATAGAGCATTTATAAACCTTTATTATCGCAACCTTATTGTAAAGTGCTACCAGTTTAAATCTACAAAGCACAAGTTACCTTTATGAAAAGAAATGTTTGGAACGAAAAAAAACAAGTTGGTTGGTTTTAAACAAATAAAGGAAAATGGAGAGGAGATGCAAATAGTATCCAGAAAAGAAACACTGTGCTTAGTACCTCTAAAGCTCTTCTTGCTTCTCCTTTCAAGTGAGAGCTCTTCATCCCTCTCCACCTTCTTATTCACTGTTCATCCACTCAAAACTGCTTCCAGCTGATGTTTCCTATGCTCTTCAGCATTTTTATCAAATGTTTTTATCACTTAATCACAAAAACAAACCAGAACCAGGAAAAATGGTTGTCTGCTGCAGTACCACTCTGGTGGTAAATATGTCAACAACCAGATCAACTTATATACTTTTTTACTTGTATTCAAATATAACCTGCAGGCCAATTGAACCACCCTGAAATTTGAAAAAAAAAGTGTAGCTTATACTGGGGTAAATATGGATCCTGTACAAAACCTTAAGCATAAAATATATTTATTCAGAGTACTGTGTCCTCTTCACTACATAGTAAATTGAAGAAACTCAAATTAGCCTTCAATTTTCTGATTAACTCAAACAGCTTTTTCACATTATTTCCAAAGATTCTGCATTCATGTGATTGAAATCTTGTTACATACAGTAAAGGCCAAGTTCTTTAATCATTTCTAAATCTTTCATGTAAGAAGAAGAGAGGAAGACCAATTCAGGATTAAGAGTTTGTTTTCTTGCTGTATTGTTAATGTGCAATATCCACATAGCTTATGTCTTATTTTCCTTCTTCAGTTAACTTTTATGTAGTAGTCCATAATTAATTTTGATTATGAAATGTGTATTCTTTCTTTTGTTCTCTTATTTTAAAGAATTCTTAAATTACTATCAAGCTACAATACATTCTACATGGATCCAATTTAATACAAAAAAAGGAATGAGTGACATCAAAATTAATATTAATATACATTAGTAAGGGGCAAAAGGAAAGAAAATTACTCTGAATGCATTCTATCTACTGTATGTGTCTACATTGCTACATAAAGTGCATTGAGAGGTCTTTGAGACATGCTGAGAAAGAAATGGAATGGCATTTCTATAGTAGAAATTTCAAATTTAATTAGTGTGAAAGGTAACTGAGAGTGGAAACATATAATGACATGTCTGTGCTAAGGCAGCAAATGCTGTGCTCCTTTTTTAAAGTTTAGAAGGTGTTTCTAAGTAACTGTAGTGAAGTGATTTTTTTCCACCAAGAAAAAAAGATAAATGTATTTTAATTATATCAAATTGTAGCTGCCATGTTTCTATTTTTTTAAGTAATGCATCAACACTGAGTAAATGCTAAGGGAAATGGAAATATCACTAATAATGATTATTTTGATAAAATGGTCTGTTCACTAAGTGTACAAACAGTAAAATATGTAGTGAGTTAGGCTAGTGTTTTTGAGTTCCTCATCCATTACAAAATCATAATAAGAGAAATTAATATTCCATCATAATTATAATTAAAACAAAAAGTAAATGTTTGAAGAAAGGAAGTTTAATGTTATTATCTTTGGGGTTATGGTAAAGGAAAATTAACATGAAGTATTTTCTATTTTCTGCCAAAATACAGACCTATAACAGCCACATTGTATTTGAAAATGTTCTTCTATTATTAATTCAGTTTAAATATATATTGAATATTTAAACCTTTGAGTGGAGTAATCTGGAGGCAGTTTTCAATTGATTTGAATTAACAGCTGCTCTTATGAAAAGCAATTACAATAAAATGAAACCTTTTTTAATGGTAATGGTCTTGATGGGGACTCATAATTGTACAGGTCAGAAACTAGTCTTCTAAAATGTAGGCATTGCAAAATTAATGTGAACCTTTAACCTCATCCAAAACAAAGTGGTCTGTAACTTTTATTTAGATTCATTTGCATCACCTCTTTGAACATGTATTTTCATTTTATTATCCTCTTGAGGGACTGTTTTATGAACCAGATTCACTATGGCATGCCACAAAAATGAAATTTTATTATTTGTATTTTTGTGTTTCTCTTATGTTTCTTTGAATTTTACAAAAAAATATCAACGGAATGATTATCTTTGAAGGACAGAGATAATTAACAGATGGTCTATTTACTGTTTATCTTTCTTAAAGAGTGTCAGTAACAATAACAACAACATCAACAATAAAAACAAAAATAACATAATTTGAGTGCTTTTGAATAAACTCAAATGTAGAATAGCACAAACCTAATACACCTAATATAAAAGCATAACAGAAGAAATGACATGGCTAAAACCTAGAATAAATAATGCTACAGTGAAAAGATAAATGTTTAGGCAGATTCTAAAAATGCTAAATACTTCAAAAATTGAAAATCCTCAATTGAATTAGGGTTGAGAGTTCCATAGACATAGGCACACGAGAAGGCTCTTTCACGCATTAAGCAGAACCTTTATTTTGGTAGAGTGAGAAAGACTGAATAAGAAGATTCTTCTTTAGATAACAGAGGGTGCCAGTGCAATATACCTTTAGTTAACAGACAAGCCATAGAATCAGAATTCTAAACATAATAAAGCTTTTTTTAGCACATTTACACAGGGGTCCCAATCCTGATCCTGGGAACCCACACACCTGCAAGTATTGAGTTCAGCTGAGCTCTTTACTTAATGTAACTTTTAATTAATTAACAATATACTTGATTGGAATGTAGACAAGTGTTGTTTTACATGAGCTGTTTGTTATATTATGCTGCCTGTTACATAACATCATTAAAAGTCATTAAAACAGATTTAGGAACTACAAGTACAGTACTGTTTGTGGGCTACCAGGACCAATGTTGGAGGCACATTCCTTACAATATACCTTTATACAGTAAGTAAAGCATTACAGTACTCTAAATTTGATTATATAATATGTGGAGGCATGTGTGAATATTTAAGAACCAGTCAGACAGGCACAACAATGGTCTTAACAAAACAATGATGAGCTGGTGAAAAAGGATATACTTGTGAAGTTCCTCAAAGGCATCAAATCACATTTTGGGGTCAAAAGTAACCTTGGTTTGTAACTTCCATTAAGGGTTTAATTTCAGTACCATCAACAACATCACTGAAGATACCAGCTTTGTAATGTTGATGTAAGGAGCCTATAAGCAAAATCTGAATCTTCTAACAGTGTAGTTTAAGAAAGTGCTGTTGCATTATTCCTTAATAAAAGACATACAGATGGAGCCATTCAAAATGTGTGGGTTAATTCGCGGTACACCACAGTGGGCGTGTCGCATGAAAACGCAGTATCACGCGGTATATCGCGTCATTTGATGTCTGCCGGAAAGTATCCGGAATCACCTTGAATCACCTCCGGAAAAACCGCCAGGATGAGCCAGTAAAGCTTAACCTCTCATGTACAGCATTTGAGCTTTTAAATTTAAACTGTGTATTACAGCATGTTAATAATCAGTCATTAAAAAGTTAGTATATTTTATGAAAACAAGATTACTCAGTTGGACAAAAGTACGTTTGTTGCATTGCTTGAAAAATAATTTAATTTCGAGAGACTGGATAAGTAATTCAAGTGTTTTTTTAACTTCCTGAAAAAGAAGTAATAATTTAACAATATGTGCAAACGTTTTTTTATGATATGTCGCTGTTGTGAATGTCTGTGGAGTGTATTTTATTTGCCTGTCTGTCCTGGCTGTGCTCTCTCGCTCGCCCTCCTCCCCCCCCCCCCCCTCTATCAATTCAATTCAATTCAATTCAAGGTGCTTTACTAGCATGACAGATGGGTACGATCAGTGTTGGGTAATTAGTTTGTAATCTGTATTGCTTTGAGATGCCACTTTTAAAGGTGATGTATAAAATCAAGGCATTAACAATTACAATCTAATCTTTCCACGTTTGATCCCAAGATCCCAAGAAAAATAAATCTAAATGGGGAGAAAGCTATGCTGAAAGTTTATTAAGATACTTAGAAGATAAAGATATCAATTTATGTTACATTTGTCTGATTGTGAATCAAAAAACACATATATTTAAACACGCGTTTGCGATTTAAATCGAAAACGCAATTTAAAACAATATAAATGTTTATATTGTAACGCATAGGTGACTATTCATTGTTATTAAAATGACTTACATTCGATCATGTTGTGATATTCAGAAATATAAATTTGTTTGGTGCAAGTGAAGTTTTATTTAATCTCTGACCAAAGGAAACGTCTCATTTTTTCAAAGAAATGTTTGTTAAAAAAAAAAGTCATGGCTCTAGTGGGATTCGATCACAGACCGTGTGACGTGGGAGTCAGGAATCTAACCCACAGCGCCACCGGCAAGGTCGCATGCAGAGGGCTTAAAAAGCACTACAGAAACATTATCAACAGACAATGTACAGCGTGTACCATTCTTGTGTTGCGGTACATGAATATAATTATATCGTTATTCATTTCTTTAGATACGCGATTCCATATTATATTCCATTTTAATCAAATTCTAAAAGTATGCATGTTGACTCCGGTATCTCGTTAGTTAAAGACTTCGATGCTTAAAATGTTTAGGGAGAAATGGAATACTGGTGTGTATGTTTTCTTTAAAGTACCGAGACCAGCCATATACTGTATGTTTATGTTCCAAAATTAATATCGTTTATGGCCTTCACACGCATTACAGTATGCTCCTATTCTTTTTATGCTCAGCTACTAAGATTTCCCTTCAGTGGTAAAATTCCATATAAATATTCAATACTAAAACGGGCACAGTAAAGACATTTAAATCTTTCTACGACCAACCAACGGACCACGAGTGCCCCTGTTGGTCAACCAATCATGTATCGCAGTATTTTGCGTCATCATGCATCACAATGCGCGAGGCCGTAGCCAATTACCTCCAGTACGTGTCTGTGCCACGTACTTTGAATGGCTGCATCTGTACACAAATAAGGTTCAGACACCATGCACAATTTAATCTGCAAGTAAATCTGAAGGTAATCAGCATTGCATTGAAACTCATGGCCATGAGGCATATATTCTGATAAAAAAGCAGAGACCTCTTTGGACGATTCAGTGAGACAACATCAGGATAAAATAATAAGAAAACAAGACCAAAAGGACTGAAATAAAACAGAAGCAAGATAAGAAGCAGGATACAAGACCAAGAAAAACCAGGTAAGTAACCAGAGTTACTGTATACAGGACAGCACTGAAGGGAATGTGAGCACAGTTTACGTAAAGTTGAGAAAGGAAAGTGTGGAGCAACAGCCGTCTGCATGGTCTAAGTCTCTGCTTTGCAGTCAAACATAGCAGCCAATGCTAGAGACACCCTTTGGTAGTGTGGAGGTAGAACTGTAACACCAAGATTTAATAATTACTTGTAGCCAGATACAAGTGGGAGCTAAACTAATGACCAAATGTTCCAGTAATCTCCAGGCAATTTTAAATGTAATGTAATATGGTATTGCGAAATGGATAAAAACGCTAACACCCCAAAAGCATGTCTGTCCGTCCACCCATTTTCTAACTGCTTAATCGAATATAGGTTTGTGGGGGGAGCTATAATCTAACCTAGTAAACAATTGGTGTGAGGCATGATACACCCCACACAGGATGCCAGTCCATGATAGGGCATACTTAGACACAAACACACAAATAATTTTCAAAAAAGCTAATTTATCTACTGCTACAGATGCATCCATTCAAAATGCGCGGGCAATACCGCATTATTTTGCGGTGCGCTTTACGCAGTCTACTGCGAGTTACTGGTAAATACCGCTAGTTACCGTAAATTCTCCTATAATACCGTGTAGCGGCACTGCTTGTTAATAAGACAGAAATAAGTGCTGCTGTGCTTTCCCAAATGAGGCCCCATCTCCCTCTTCAGAAGCTTTTCATGCAGGCTAATTTAAAGATGTTTTCTTTTGATAAGGGACAGCTCCCAAAGCCTGGCTATCATGATCAATGGTCATCCATTGGCGCCTATCTGTCTAGGGAGTGCCAGATGGACATCTGGACTGCATTCCTAGGTGTCAGGAGAAAGTGACTCATATCTCACTTTGATCAACCAATCAGGGACTGGTAGGGCCGAGTAAACCACTTGGAACTCTGATGCCCATGGAACTTTCAGCCAATGAACGAGCTGAGGTTCCTCCAGGTAAAAACAGGCAACACACAGCTCCAGGAGAATTCTGTGGACAATTCTAAAGGGAAGTCAAAGGAGAATTCCAGGGCAGGACGGCCCAGGAGCAGAAGGCTCCCAAGGGCAGGACATTCTCACAGCGTGCCTCCTGACCATCCTGAGACTCAGCCCGGACAACCACGGAACGGCCAGTGTGTCCGAGTGCCAGAACTTTCCTTTGTTCTAAGAGTCTAGAGCGGAGGTTACCAGAGAGTAACCAGAGGATCCACCCGAGGTTAGCAAGCCTCATGAACAGGTCGGAACTGTGGACAGCTGAATCACTATTCAGAACTATCTCTTCATCAGGAACGAACCAGTCCTCTTCCTGACTTGCTGGGACCCACAGTTATCTTTCCTCCTGAGCACAACTTTGCTAGTTAAAGCCAACACTAACTAGCCGGTCAGTGAGCATCAGCAGCGCACCGTCGCAAGCCGCACAGCACAGCCTGGCACGAAGCCAGAGAGCCTGCAGGAGATCTGAATCCCCAGAGATTGGATGAATATTCAATTTCACTGCATTACTGCTCGAGAATTCAATTGTTATCCCAACCAATTGATATCAATTTAATTCCTAAGAGTTATGTACTTGTTTTGAGTATCTAATGTAGAAGTTATAACCAAATTAATTTACGAAATGGTCTAAATGAACGATATACTGAACGTATGTCCTCTTGATATTTGTAACTCTTCGTAACTGACTGAATATATACCTTTTGTATTCTGATAACCCTCACGATAAGATCTGTTAGGTTTATATGCATATTCTATGTATTAATAAATGTATCCTGGTGTATTAGTACCTGTGTGTGTGCGTTGTTTGAGTTATATCGCATGGTTGGATTCTAAAGCCATCAAAAGAATCAATTTAGTGATTTACTGCTACAATTAATAATTGTCCCAGTAAATGCCCAAACCCTACAGAACTGGTGCCTTCAGAGAGCACACTACATTTAGCCCCGTTCCAAAGCAGGCATACAGGACCGCACCCAGTGTCCTAAGTGCCATGAGAACACCGGGGAAAGGAAAGGGCTAGAAAAGGCTGAACAAAAGGATTCCACCGCTGAAGTCACAGAGCAGGCAGTAAAATACAGAGGAAAAGCAAGAAGCTTTTACCTCAAGGCTGCCATGGGAGATGTCTTACCCAGTGAGACATTGATTGACACTGAGGTTGAAAGGTGTTTGATGTCATACAGCATGCTTAAATGAAAAATATAAAAAAATTAAATGAAAAATGAAAAATGAGAAATAAAAATATTTTCTTGTTTCCCAGATATACAGGGAAGTCGTGTCCTGGCTGAGGTCACAACAGCCTCCATGCCACAGGAGCGGTGCTCCAAGCAGCCGCCTGATCCTCCAGGTAAAGCAAACCCCTTTTACATCCCTAAAGAGGAGCAGATCTCCCCACCTGGCGATGAAAAGGAGCTTTCCCTGTGCACCCTGGCACCCAAGAGGGGTCAGGAAAACCACCCTGCAGTGGTGGAAGGGATCCAGATGGCAGGAGAGCAGGTTGGTGATGTAGCCCTCACCCTTAGCCCTGAGAGGTCCTCTATTAGTGAGGATCTGCTTGAGCAGCTGTCACAGGGCCACCACCAGGTGCTCCTGGTGCAACATTCACAGGTTAGACAGGAGGTCCAGCTGGACTCTGAGACTACTGCGCTGTGGTAACACCTGATCCCAGATGCCGATTCCCTCTGCTGTGACCCAGGGAACCTGCAGTCAGGTAACATTATTTCTCACAACTACCAGGTAGTGAGTGAGACTGACCTGATTATTCCTGCCTCAACGGCAGGGTTGCCAACACACCCAGTCCCCAGGAAGGGACAGGGAATGAAAGCCGAGCCGGTTTTCTCACAGCCACCAGCTCAGTCTATCAGTCTGAGTCTGACCAACAGTGGTTCACCCAGACTGGAGCTGGATCGTCAAGCCACCCGCCTGTTAGTGCAGAACATGGAAAAGTGGGGTGTCAGAATACCCGCCTGCACTGACATGAGCATGGTGGGTGATAGCGAGTTCGAAGACAGTGAACTAGCTATCCCAGTGCTGGGGCAGCTCCCTGAACCCCTAGCGAGGGAAGGGGGGAGCGAGCAGGTGCTCTACACCTACCCCCAGCGAACCACTGTAAACATGCCGATAGAGGGATTCTTCAATCAGGAGGTGTGCAGGGTGGACCTGAACAGTGAAAATGGGGTAACAATCCCAGATCACTCAGGTGCTCCAGATGACCACTCAGCCGAGGGTCAGGCATGCTCCACCACTGCACCGCCCCCTGCAGGGTTCCTAGAGCACAGGCATGAACAAATTGAAAAAGCAGATGCCAGGCATGAACAAATTGAAAAAGCAGATGCCCTGGAAAAGGAGGAGCAGCATCAGCAGCTGCGTCAGATTTCCCCAGATTTCCAGGATGTTGGTGCCCAAGATGCCACAGGGCATACTGAGAAAGACACCATGTACACGCTGCGCCAGCTTAGAAAGGCAACAGTCACTCAGAAGGAGATGACTGGGATCAGCCACCCGAAAATACATTTTGGAGGACTGATCGCTGCCGCCACTGTTGTACGTTTGCTATTTCTGGTAGGTTTGTGTGCTACTGGCACTCTCACCCTGACTGCCCCAAGAAGGCAGGTGTCAGAGATGCCAGAGGGTAGTGACAGACTGTATCAACAGCAGCAAAAGTTGGAAAGCTTAGGGAAAACCCTACAGGCAACTTCCTATGAAACAGGGTTGAATCTTATCCCCCACCTAGTGGACATGATTGTTGGTGTTATACAGTGGGTTTATGCTTGTGTGCAACAGGCCAGAATGTTGACACAAGACCGGTTAAGGGAGTTTAGTGCCACTGTAGCCAGTCTAGCCATGGCACAATTCCCAACCCACTTGATTCCACTCTTCTCAGTAGAGGAGTATGTGACATTAACCCCATCGCTCATAGCTCACCCAGAAGGCAATCCAAGATTGAATTTGGTTCCAAATCTTGAGATGGGTATGGCTACCAAAGCTATCCATTGGCTGTGTCTAAACGATTCACCAATGAAGGGTGTAAAGCTACTAACGAGCAGAGGGAGGTTAATGAACCCCATGAAGAGCAGGTGGGAAGTAAATGGCTGGTCAGCACAACACGTTTAACTGTCACCATGACTTGTGACAGGCATGATACAGCTACCTAATAAAACAGTTCCTGTAAGTTCCCGAGGAGGCCATAGTACAGCTTGGTGACTTGACACTGTACGGTCTGGAACCAGACAATATAAGACCAAACTTGAGGCCGTGGATGCCTTCAGGGGCCACACTATTGAATTGGATAGAAATCCAAGAAACAGTAAACCCTGAATAGGTACAGGTAGTTGAGTTTGCTTTAATGGAACAAACCTCCAAACCACCTTAGCAGATACCCAACACAGGTGTCGTGGTTTATCCGGGGGCTGGGAACAGGAACTGGTGTTATTGTAACACTGCTGCCGGGTAGCTGGATCATGACTGACAGTGTACTCTGAATGATGTACTCTTACATCAAGATGTACTCCGGGTAGCACGAATGAGTCAAAGGTAGCATGTCAAAAGAAAGGAAGTGACTTCTCCCCAAATATCTACTACAGAGGTATCAGATATTGACAGTGAACT
The DNA here is from genome assembly GCF_040954835.1 of Lepisosteus oculatus. Classification (NCBI taxonomy): domain Eukaryota; kingdom Metazoa; phylum Chordata; class Actinopteri; order Semionotiformes; family Lepisosteidae; genus Lepisosteus; species Lepisosteus oculatus. The sequence goes on from NC_090705.1 coordinate 25,997,540, forward strand.
TCCTGATGTGTAATGCCTAGACTGAGATGATGTCTCCTACCGTGTTTATACATACTCCAGATGTTATTCATCATGTTTGTTCCCAATGCTGGTTCCGGTATGAATTCTCGAGGAGTAATGTGGACATTTCAGATTAATTTTCTAATGACAAGGGACATCACTTAACTCTGTTTTGTTTTGAAGGCAACAATACCTCAGGACCTTGTGACCTTCAAAAAGGGGGGATATGTAGCGGCAATGCTTGTTAATAAGACAGAATTAAGTGTTGTTGTGCTTTCCCAAATGAGGCCCCATCTCCCTCTTCATCTCTGTGGTGCAGCCACAGAGAAGCTATTCATGAAAGCTGATTTAAAGATGTTTTCTTTTGATAAGAAAACAGCTCCCATAGGGGGATGCACTTAGCCAGAGTGCCAGATGGACATCTGGACTGCATTCCTAGGTGTCAGGAGTAAGTGACTCATATCTCACCTTGATCAACGAATCAGGGACTAGTAGGGCCGAGTAAACCACATGGACTCTGATGTTCATCAGGAACAAACCAGTCCTCTTCCTGACTTGCTGGGACCCACAGTTATCTTTCCTCCTGAGCACAACTTTGCTAGTTAAAGCCAACACTAACTAGCCGGTCAGTGAGCATCAGCAGCGCACCATTGCAAGCAGCACAGTACATCCTGGCACGGAGCCAGAGAGCCTGCAGGAGATCTGAATCCCCAGAGATTGGATGAGTATTCAACTTCACTGCATTACTGCTCGAGAATTCAATTGTTATCCCAACCAGTTGATATCAATTTAATTCCTAAGAGTTATGTACTTGTTTTGAGTATCTAATGTAGAAGTTCTAACCAAGTTAATTTATGAAACGGTCTTAATGAATGATATACTGAACGTATGTCCTCTTGATATATGTAACTCTTCATAACTGACTGAATATATACCTTTTGTATTCTGATAACCCTCACGATAAGATCTGTTAGGTTTATATGCATATTCTATGTATTAATAAATGTATCCTCGTGTATTAGTACCTGTGTGTGTGCGTTGTTTGAGTTATATCGCATGGTTGGATTCTAAAGCCATCAAAAGAATCAATTTTGTGATTTACTGCTACAATTAATAATTGTCCCAGTAAATGCCCAAACCCTACAGAACTGGTGCCTTCAGAGAGCACACTACAACCGCAAGCAAAATAATAGTAATTCAGGAATTTCCGCAAGGTGGAGCTAATAAAGCTCAACCTCTCATGTTTGAGCTGTCGCCATCAAAGTCTTTAACGAAGATATTACTAATAGCATTAATAATGAATGACCTTGGACAAGCTGTAAACTCAAAGTATTGCCCTGGTTCACATTATTTTTTTCATTGACCGTCTTTGTAAAAGTAACACCACAGCATTTCGCAATCACGCATTTGTTTCCAATCATGCAAAGTACAGTAATTTTTGAGAATCGATTCACCATGCCTTTCACATGCTCATAAAAGAGATTGATTTAGGAACATAAACATATTACCGTATGCAAACTGTACTGTATACAGTATGTATATGTATATTTAATGTCTTAACTGTGCCCGTTTAAGTATTGAATATTTATATGGAATTTTACCACTGAAGGGAAATCTTAGTAGCTGAGCATAAAAAGAATAGGAGCATCCTGTAACGCGTGTGAAGGCCATAAACGCTATTAATTTTGGAACTTAAACATACAGTATATGGCTGGTCTCTGTACTTTAAAGAAAACATACACATCAGTATTCCATTTCTCCCTAAACATTTTAAGCATCGAAGTCTTTAACTAACGTGATACCGGAGTCAACAAGCATATTTTTAGAATTTGATTAAAAGGGAATATAATTTGGAATCACGTATCTAAAGAAATTAATAACGATACAATTATATTCATATTGCAAATAAAACTGCAACGGACATAAAAACTCCCTTGCTTTTAACAGAGCGTTCCATAATTTCTAATTACGAAAATTATTTAAACTGCGACACTTATCATTCAACCAGAGCTCGAAATATCACAATGATCCCCAAGAGCACAGCAAAGACTATATTTAAAGAATCGCGTATCTAAAGAAATTAATAAGATATAATTATATTCGTGTACTGCGACAGGACTGTGTAGTGCTGTTTCGCCTCTTTGTTCATGTGACTTCCCTTGTAGCCCACTGGTCTATGTGTCTGATTACCGATTCTCGGGTTGTGTGTTCAAATCCAGCTGGCGCTGTGGCTTTTTTTTTAACAAACGTTTCTTCAAAAAAATAGAATAGCAATATTATGGACAATCAATTGACTTTTATATTTCAAAATATCAAAACTTGATTGAATCGAAGTCATTTTTGATAACAATGAATAGTCACCTTCTTCCCTTCTGACAACGGTCCCGGCTTCTGCTTCCTGCTTCTATTGTGTGTGTGTGGGGGGGGATCCCTTCAGATCTCCCTTCAGATTTAAAAGGTTATTAATCATATCTTCAGTGTCGCATCTTACCAGTGCAGCTGATCTTTTGCTGCCTGGGTGGGTCAACTATCACAAAGGTTTAGAGAACCTAACATTTCTATTATCAACAAATTGTAAATTTGTAATAGAGTAAATTTTTATAGAGAAATAGAGCCTGGACAGTATGCGTTACAATATAAACATTTATTTTGAATGTAAAAGTTTGTTTAATTATATGTGTTTTTTTTAATCATAATCAGACAAATGCAACATAAATTGATACAGTATCTTTGTCTTCTGAGTATCTTAATAAACTTTCAGCATAGCTTTCTCCCCGTTTAGATTTATTTTTCTTGGGATTTTGGGATCAAACGTGGAAGGATTAGATTGTAATCGTTTTTATTTTTCAAATACATTTTAGAAAAGTGTAATTTATACCTGCCCAGACTGTACGCCCACTTCACTGTGGGACAACCGCACTGGTCGGCGGCCTTCCTAAACCCCGCCCTGACCACTTTCACTCCTGTCCTGCTCTTGCCCGCGCACCCCAGCCGGGCACTCTTCGGCCTCTGCCCGAGATGAATGTATATTTAGATATTTACAACCGGCGCGGCACCGAAGGAGCGTCTGCATTTATAACTTTATAAATTTGCATTTATAAATTTGACAAGCAATATGAAGCATCTCCTTTTACTTATAAGTCCCTTAAATACATTGAGCACAGCATTCTCACCACTTAAGATTACTTTTTGATACCATCCTTACACAAAGCAGAAACTTTCTGATGACATACAGTACAAGTGGAAAGATTACAGATTTTAATCGTCTTTAATTTTGTGACGTTATACGTTTTAGGAACGTTTCATCTACACAAACACCACAAAACTATTCTCGATTGTATTTCTGAATGTTATGTTACACCTACAGTAGTTCACTGCTTTAAATACATCGAATTAAGAAAGTTAGGTGTAGCACTTTAGATCTTTTTTTCTGAACCAGGGAAAGTCTGATCATGTTTCTCTATAACAATAATAAAAAACTTTATTTTACATATCACCTTTAAAAGTGGTATCTCAAAGCAATACAGTAGATGTAAACCACAGATTACAAAGTAAATACCCAGACAAACAAACACGTTTTTAATAACTGTCTTTCTCAGACTCACATTCCTGAATGTCCCCCAACCCGGTCAACAATCCTAGGAAGAACACGAAACAGCCTGTTAATAAAATTGTTACAATTTTGTTCAGTCAGTTCTTCCTCCCAGAATTTATAGATCGCATCAATCAGTTCCTGCTTTGTGAAGGGCTTAGCAGTTTTCCGAACGTAGTCTTTCAGCGAATGCCAAACCATCTCTATCGGATTTAGATCTGGGGATTCGGCTGGAGTTTTAACCCAGTTCACTCCTTCTGCTATAAGCCTCGCCCTTGCTGCTGTGTGTTTCGGATCATTGTCTTGAAAGAGACGGTGCCTTGAACCAAAGTGCTCCCTGATATATGGGGCAGCATGTTGTGTGACCACAACTTCCTCGAAGAATTCACGGTCCATAATTCCTTCGAAAATAAGAAGTGGTCCCGGGCCTCTTCTAGATATACCCCCCAGACGTGAACCTTCAGTGGATGTTTGGGCTTTGGCTTTTCCACATATCTCCCCTTTTTGCAAAATGACATTGTTGAAAACTGTTCCAGAGCCACTGTTGTTTCGTCGGTGAAAAGTACATCCTAAAATGCCTCCCCCTGTTCAATCCATTGGAGCGCTTGTTTGAGTCTTTCTTCTTTGTTTTTTTGCCTTATCATGGGGCATGTGTTGGTTTTTCTGTATCTCCATCCAAGCCTCTAAGTTAGATCTAAGAAATGCTGTGGTGTCTGTCAAAGAAAAAATTAAAAGTATTTTTGTTTAAAATGACGGTTAGAAAGAATGTGGACCAGCGTAATACTTTGAGTTTACAGCTTGTCCAAAGTAATTCATTATTAATACTATTAGTAATATCTTCGGTAAAGGCTTTGATGCAATGATGCAATGGAATACCGGTGTGTATTTTTCCTTTAAAGTGCCGATTCCTGGAATCTGACTGGCTGACACCCCTCTGAAGTGGTTCCATAAAATCTGGTATACGGAAAAGAAAGCGTTGATAAATACATGTGTCTTTTAATACACTCTTTGCTGTGCTCTTGAGGATCCTTGTGATATTTTAAGCTCTAGTTGAATGATAAGTGTCGCATTTTAAATCATTTTCGTAGCTAGAAATTATAAAACGCCCTGTTAAAAGCAAGGGAGTTTTTATGCCCGTTGAAGTAAAACAAAATGCCTGACAAAGTATGGCTTGGACAGATTCCAAGTGCTTGTACAAATGTGCTAAAGAAATTATACTTTTAGTATACAGCTTGTCCAAAGTCATCCATTATTAATACTATTAGTAATATCTTCAGTAAAGGCTTTGATGCATAAATATTTCTAATACAGGTAGGTTGTGTACTTTTGTCCAACTGAGCAATCTTGCTTTCATAAAATATACCAACTTTTTAATGACTGATGATTAACATGCTGTAATATACAGTTTAAATTTAAAAGCTCAAATGCTGTACATGAGAGGTTAAGCTTTATTGGCTCCTCCTGACGGTTTTACAAGGTGATTATGGATACTTTCCGGCAAGACGTCAAATGACGCGATATACCACGTGATACTGCGTTTTGATGCGACACGCCCACCGGGGTTAACCGCGAAATACCCCACCCATTCTGAATGGCTGCATCTGTAGAGCGCTTTGGGATCCTTTGGGATGATAATTCAATGCATTCTTGTTTTTGTTGTTGTTAGTGGCTGAAACATAAATTTTAAGTAGAAATGGTAGGCATTCAATTTTAACTTGTAGTGATTTTAATTCAAAACACTGGTAATACATTAACATATAATCTATACATAAAACACATATTTCAAAATGTATTAAATTAATAAATCAAGAATTAATGGATGGTCTCTAAGCAAAAATATGTCCCCCACCCTAACACACAACGTAAGTAAATTTGTTAAATAAAATTGTCTTTATAGTAACATTAATATTTAAAATATATGAGTAGTACACTGCCATCATTAAAAGTGCCATGATGTGTCTGACACTTATTAAGGCAAAGCCAGTCATGTCATTGTTTGACATTTATCTTCGTAAATCATTACTAATGCTTAGAACTGCCAATCTAGACTATTGGTATTAAGGTACTGTATACACAACTGCAAAAATGTTTTTGTTTTAATCTATTTAAACTTTAAAAATATCTTCTCTACAGAAGATACCTTTACAATTTTACTTCACTTTTACCTTATTTTTCTTTAATAAATAATGACAAAGTAGAGTTTTTGTGTGCTGCTTGTCAAATTACATTAGTTTTATCTACTATTTGGACTTGGTGAGGACTATGTGAAGCCCACATATGTCTAAATAAACTATAAACCTTAAGGGGGTGTACTTACTTTTTCACCATACTTTACAGGACCCCTTAATCCATGTTTGAATTGCATCATGGAAGTCCTTAAGCCCCAGTGGCCTCAATATTACAGATATAATAATATTAAACCAAATGAAATTTTCAGATTGCATTTTGATTGACTTTGTAACATTTTATAATATTTTCAGATTTGTATTTTTCTTCACATTTAAAAAAATATTTTATAGTAAGAAATTATATTCATTATGTACTGTAATACCACATGGTACTGTATGTACTGTATGTGAAAATGGCTGGCTGGCAATTAACATGGTGTTTCATGATGTAATACAGTATGTTCGATAATGGTTTGCTTAAAAAATGTTTTTTTATTTATGACAAAGAACTTTACAGCACTATTTAAAACACTTACATAATGCAAGATCTGGTTGATATACAGTATCAGATTAGTGCCCAATACAGTATATAACTTAAAAGTAAAGGGAATAACTTGTTTGTAAACAAGTGGACACGTCACTTACAGTGGTCATAGACCAGCCTAAAAAAATAGAACAGACTTTTTAGGACAATGTTTTGTTATATCAAGGTCTGTTATAACAAGGGTTTACAGCATTCCAAAGCAAATAATAAGCAAATGATTTCAACTTCACACTTTAAATAGAAGAATTTATTTTAATAGTGTATGTGGTTTGAAAAAAAAATCTTAAAAAATTAAAAATTCAATAATTTAACAATTATTTTCTAACAATATTTGTGCATTATTTGAACATTGATATTGAATTATTAACTTATTTTCTTTTTACCAGCATGCTAACTTTGTAAAAGGTTTTATTTTCAATATTTTATTTTACCACCAGGACAGAAAGTAACATTCCTGTATGTTAGAAACTGCTGCACTATTTGAGAAATCTGAACAATTTCAAGTGTACATGGCAATGTGGGACCTGCAGAGATGGTGAATACTCAAAGGCAAGACAACGTGGTTGGTAATACTTTAAAGTAGAGCAACATAAAATTATTGATATTTGGAATATAATAAAATAACTGACAGTAAAACCATATCAATTCCAGAGGCTAAAAATGTTGTAATATGGAGGAATGGTTTGGAAATCCATGACTGCTCATTTCTACTTCCATTACTAATTCTTGATTGATGGGCCTATTCCAGTTTTCCCCATAGAAAATAATCAGAAGTAACAATGAGAGTGATACAAAACTGTTTCCTATCTCCAATCTCCAAACCTAAAAAAAAAACAAATGTGCACAAGACACTTTACAAATATACAATACCATATGCTTCCCAAAAAACTGAATGATTGTCAATCAAATCCCTCAGGCCATTTTATGCTTCATTTCAGTAGTTATGTGGTACTAGGTTTGTCTGAGGTTACAAACATCTAATTTCTTGTGTTTTATTTTTAGACATCTCCCCATCCCTCCCTGAAAAACCACACTGACACACACAAACAAAAATATGTACACATGCCACACACTTCCCTTGTCAACCATTAGATGTGTTCTGTGCCAAGCACTTTATGAATTATTTATGACACCAAGGAAACAGTCTTTGGCTCCACTGACATTTGAAAAAACAATGACTGCTCTTGGCATTTTCAAAGCTTGACTGCAAATCTCAGATGCTAGGAGTGTAGCAGCAAGAGCTTTTCTGTCACCCTCAGATCTTTCTTGTACAGAGGGAGAATGAGGACATTATAAAAAAATATAAATGATGATAAATGTAGGCCAATGACTCTGGAGATGAGAATTAAATCTAGATTGAAGTGATCCTGTAGTAATTTTAGATGACCTACAGTACAATGTATTTTTTTTATTTTTGTTTTCCGTAATAAACTCACTTGCAAAATGCATTGATAAAAACAAAGAATTTGCATGTTAGAGATGTCTTTTTTGCCCTTGCCCAACAAATGTTAATTAAATGCACATCATATTGTATTGGAAATAAATTAAACATTAAAATACATAAATTACATCCTTCCATCATTGTAAGTGCTGTGTTGTTTCTGGAACATTTTATACAAATGTTACATGTTATTGTTTGACAGTTGTCATCCTAAATGGTGACTGATGCTTTCTTAATTAAGGGTACTGAGACATACATAGCTGCAAAACTTGTTTACAATTTTTAACTTTCTTTCTGCTTTTCATTAAATTGATGGTGGTACTGTATCTGTTATTCTGTATTTAGTGTACTATAACATGAGTGGATGATACGCATGTCACTACTATATTTTCTCAATGAGTCAGGTTTTCTATTTAAAAACTGAATGGCCATGATCTAAAGTCCAGTATAGTTAATAGCATCTACTAAATGTAAAAATTTCAGTACCAGGTTGCTGCCACAACAAGTGTCACAATACTGTATAACAATAATAGAATAATTGTATTTTTAATTATATACAGTATACACAATAATTAGTAATTTTGTATACATATTAATTAGAAAATAGATTATTTTAGGTTTTAATGATAAAAATATACTATACATACAGATGCAGCCATTCAAAAAGCGCAGCACAAACACGTACCGCAGGTAATTGGCTACGTCATTGCGCGTCATACGTGATTGGTTGACTGACAGGGGCACTTGTGGTGCGTTAGTGGGTCGTAGAAAGATTTAAATGTCTTTACTGTACCCTTTTAAGTATTGAATATTTACATGGAATTTTACCACTGAACGGACATTTAGTAGCTGAGCATAAAAAGAATAGGAGCATAAAGCATGTGAAGGCCATAAACGATATTAATTTTGGAACATAAACATACAGAATTACAGTATGTAAACTGTATATGGCTGGTCTCGGTACTTTAAAGAAAAAATACACACCAGTATTCCATTTCTCCCTTAACATTTTAAGCATCGAAGTCTTTATCTAACGTGAAATAATGCGTATAAAAAGTGGTAGCTTTTCTGCGAATACGCTCGATGCCGGAGTCAACAAGCATACTTTTAGAGTTTGATTTATAGGGAATATAATATGGAATCGCGTATCTAAAGAAGTTAATAACGATATAATTATATTCATGTTCTACAACACAAGAATAGTATATGCTGTACAATGTCTGTTCATACTGTATGTGTAGGACTGTTTCACCACTCCACATGTGACTGTATGAGTAGCCTCGTGGTCTAGGTGCTGGTGTTCAAATCCAGCTGGCGCTGTGACTTTTCCTTTAACAAACATTTCTTTGAAAAAATAGAATAGCAAAGTTATGGACAATTAATTGACTTTTTATATTTCTAAATATCACAACATGTTCGAATCTAAGTCATTTTTTTTAATAACAATGAATAGTCACCTTCTTTCCTTCTGACAACAGTTCCTGCTTCTGCTTCCTGCATCTTTAGATCTCCTTTCAGATTTAAAAGGTTATTAATAATATATTTGGTGTAGCATCTTCCCAGTGTAGCTGATCTTTTTCTGCCTGGGTAAACTATCACAAAGCTTTAGAGAACTTATCATTTCTATTATCAACAAATTGTAAATACGATGTTTACATTGGCGTTATTAATTTTTCACTTGAGTGTATGGAGGATTGTCAGCTGTCACTGAGAGCAGACCCCCCCCCCCCTTATAGGCTGCGGAAACGATCTTTTAGATTTTTATAGAGAAATGGAGGCTATACAGTATGCGTTACAATATAAACATTTACTGTCAAACTTTAAATCAACAATTGATTTAAAGACGATCTGTCAAAGTGCAATGAAACCTATTACTTGATTCTTATGGACGCAGAGAGGGGCGGGAGGTTAGTTCCCCCCTCCCGCCCCTCTCTGTGTACAGTAGAGCCTCCTGTCCTGACTGGTGGAGTTTATACAGCTGTGTCTGAAGAGAATCCAGGGTATCAGCTTATGAGCACTCTGTGATTAAATTAATTCTCATTACATTATCATTCCCAATGTGCATAACAAGGAAGATTAATAAATGTAAGGTTGTTTAATGACAATCTTTTGTACATCTCATGGCTAAATAGTCAAGTCTAGCCAAAAGAGAAAACATCAACTTTATTTAAACCCAAGTGAAAGTATTAATGGTTTTTAATTACCATACTTTTATGGTAATTGACTTTGCTAAAATGTATTTAAAAATAAAAACGATTGCAATTGGCACACCTGTAGCTTTTTCACAAAACCCCCTAGAGTAACGAAATTCTTGCGTTGTACAGCTTTTCTGCTAAAATACAGTATTTATCGCTTACGCCTGAAATTGGAGCTGCTCGCTGCGTGGTGACAAGCGACTAATAAGCAGTGAAAACATTTGTCTGACTTTCTGCGGGGGGAAGGGAATCTGATCTGATCTGCAAGGCCCTTTGGCTACAAAACTAAAAATAAGACACACTCTACAGACATTCACAACAGCGACATATCATAAAACATATCATAAAACATTTACATATATTGTTAAATTATTACTTATTTTTCAGGAAGTTAAAAAACACTTGAATTACTAATCCAGTCTCTCGAAATGAAATTATTTTTCAAGCAATGTAATGCAAGATGCTTTCTTACGTCGGGCAATATGTTTTTTTTAATCTAACATTGATAGATTAAAAAATCATTCCTACTAGCAATTATTTACCCGCATAAACTTACAAAGGTTGTATTTTTACATAGTGAAGAGGTCTTTTTTAGTTATACAGTAGTTGTGCAAGGTCTGGTAAGTGTGTCTTTTTTGATAAGTTTCAAAGGGAAATAGGTTCGTATTCGTCTTCCCTGACACAAAACAGGGTCAGGGGGCATGTACTGTTAGAATGTGTTCATTGTTTTCCAATGAAAGACAGGTTCCTTTCGCCAAAGTCGGGAGACATTAGAAGCTTGCGACACCCAGACTGTTTTCTGACCAACACATTAGCAAGTTAAAGCTATTCCATTGAGGAGCCGGGCACAATAATTGATTTGTTCCTTGATTTTCTGATCTGCAGGGCCATTTGGCTGCAGCGAATGTGAATTCTGTCTGGCATTGCCAGATTGTGAAAAAATAAAAGTATTTAAATCAAGATGGGGTTTAAGGGAGTCGTCTCTATGACACTCTCCCTTATAAAATTAACGTGAAACAAAACAAAAACTAAAAATAAGATACAATCTACAGACATTCACAACATAGACATATCTTAAAACATTTACATATATTGTTAAATTATTACTTTAAATATATACTTTAAGTTACTGAAGCAGCCAGTTAATAAAATCGTTGCAATTTTGTTCTTGTTTGGAGGTGGGGATATTCTGACAACAATTGATTTAAAGACAATCTGTCAAAGTGCAATGAAATACAATATTACGCTGGGTAAACGTTCCGAGGTCAAATTCTTCCAGCACGGGGGTACCTTTTAAGCAGAGACGACGACACCGAAATTTTTTGGCATACCCTCTCTTTAAAGCCCTGGCTAAATACGAAGACAGTACGTACAGTTATAATTCAAACTGAATTAAAAATTACACATCCCAGTTACCATGGTGGTGCTTGTGATCATTGCATTTAACCAATGAAACAGGCAAAAAATCAGTCACATGACTTTGGGGCTGAGTTTCAAAAGCTTAACCTATCAGCAACAAAGAGAAATTTACACGATAGGCTACCTCAAACTGTCAGTTACATGACTGTGTATGTCACTTAAGCCACTCATATTTGGCTTTTTAGTTATGGAGGCGGGAAGATGGATATCGTTCTACGGATTCCATTTTCTGGTCTCCCTGGTCCAAGGGATAGTCTGTCATTTTCACTGTTGTTGACCATTTCACTAAAGCTGCTCACTTTATTCCCCTGCTTAAACTAACATCTGCATTCCAGCTGCAATTTTCACAAAATAAGTTTTCCGGCTCCATGGACTCACTTCCACAATCCTATATGTAACGGGAGCCGGTCAAGGCACCCTTAAGAGGGAGGAGAAGGATCGTGACAGTATCAGACAGAAGGCCTAAAATCTTTTCCCTATTCTGGAATGCCTTTTGTTGGAAATTGGGGATACGGCTATATATTTTTCTTCTGGATACCACCCTGCAACCATGGCAAACCGAATGGGTAAATCAAGACCACTTGTCTGCATTTCAAGATGGACCCATGGACCCAGCTTAAACATTTTGGTGAACACTTCCACAGGAAAATCAACATTTGAATGTCAGTACAGGTTCCAGCTTCCTCTTCTCAGAGTATTGGCACTATCCATGAATGCACCAGCTGCAAACAGAACACCCGAGATCTTGAGAGTGTTTGAAGGGTTATAAGGGCGAGCCTCCAGCAGCCCAGTAACAAGAAAGGACATACAATTATCATCAATATTTGCCCCACTCCTTCATCCTTGTGAACATGTCAAGATCCCAACCTGACACCTTTGACTCAGACTGCCCTTCTGTTATATCAGCATGTATAAAATCCTGGAATGTGTGAACGGCGTCACTTACTGTTTAGCCTTTGGCAAAAACTGCCTTTAACATTCAATATGTCCTTGTTAAAACTTGCACTGACTACTGCGAACATTACAACTGCCACTTTCACTGTGGAGAACTCAGAAGATCTTGTCGCTAAAAGCATATTAAGGAAGAGTCCAATTTAGTGTAAAGTACTTGGTCCATTGGCAGGGAAGATAACCCAAACAGTAAACCTGGGTTTCTGCCCGGCATCTGAATTGCCTTCAGTTGATCCAGACATTTCACTCCTGATCCCCCTCAAGATTCATCCATTGAGGGACAGGCTCACTTCCTGCTATTGCCAGGGGAACAGCAACATTCCCATGAGTCCTAAACTTATCACTTAAACTAGATTGGAATGCCTTTCAATCAGGCCAGCAGTTTTTCAGTCAGGCACCTGATCAAGATCACAATTGTTTAATTAGGTTCTTTATTGTTTCATTTAGATTCATTTGTTTTTGCTCCATCATTAGAGCCCAAAGCACTTGTGTTAATATCTGCTTCCTTTTTTCTAGTAAAATCTCCTACTTTCCTTTTTCTTCCTCCAAGAAATGACCTAGCAGATTCCACACCGGTCTCATTTTTCCATTGATAATTTCTTTACCATTTTGTTTTTTTTTTTCCATTTTTTGAAGTACTTTTACAGTGCAGGTTCACCTTTCTCACTCCACTTTCTGTTTCGGCTGGTAGACCCGCTCACCCACAGTGAGAAGCCAGGTCTTGCGGTAAGACAATGGTCCTGAGTCCTTTAAGCGGGAGGAGTTAGATGAAAAGAAGACTTTTGATCTTGGAGGCTTATCCACAAAGTGGAACCCGCAACATCTCTCCTGATGATGTTCCCTCAGTCAAGTATCCAGATGTATCTAGACGAATCACCAGGTTAGTTAGTTCCTCCAGTGTGTTTGGGATGTCTGAGCCAGCCAGTAAGTCATTTTATTCCTTCTGATAATTCTGTGTGAAATACAGTACGTAGGGATTTTTTTTCCCACCTACTCTCAATAGCAATTCCTTTAAAGTGAATCACATATCAATGAGTAGGTCTAGAACCTTGTGTCAGCAGTTGCAATTAGTGTAAACCTTGTCTTAAACTTGTCTCAGCTTCCCTACCAGGTGTGTTGAAAGTCTATTGCAAGGCCTCTATAAAGCACGTGCAATTGCTGCAGAAAGGGTCTGATTGTCTCCAGAGTGCTGCCATCCAGGCCAGGTTTTATCTAATTAACAGGGAGATTATATGGGCTATTTGTGAGTCTGTGGTTGGGAAGCAGAAAGGTTTCATGGAAAAAAAAGCAATGTAACATTTAGTAAGAAATGCAATGCAGGTGTCAGGATTAACTTAAGAAAGGAGAGAGTCAAAGAGCAGCAGGCACAGAAAACACAGAGATTCCCTGCATCATTTCCCTCATTTGCAGTTTCATGTCATGCAGCACATTACTCATTCTTTCTTCCTACTGCAACACGACTGTTTCATGACAAGACAGAATTCCAGCCATTTCACTGAGTGCTGCTGGAGTTCCTTTTTGTGGCTCCATCATTCTGTTATGCTGCAGCTGCTAGATATGCTGTGAGTGGCTAGATCAGTTGGGATGGGATCCTGGGAAAAACTAAGGTTGCTGCTGGAAGAGGTGTTAGTGGGGCCAGCAGGGGGCGTTCACCCTGCAGTCCATGTGGGTTCTAATGCCCCAGTATAGTAACGGGGACACTATACTGTAAACAGGCACTCTTTCGGATGAGATGTAAAACCGAGGTCCTGACTCTCTGTGGTCATTAAAAATCCAGGGCGTTTCTCGAGAAGAGTAGGGGTGTAACCCCGGCGTCCTGGCCACATTTCCCATTGGCCCATACCAATCATGGCCTCCTAATAATCCCCCAGGTGGATGCTGCACATTGGTGGTAGTGGAGGGGAGTCTCCATTACCTGTAAAGTGCATTGAGTGGAGTGTCCAGAAAAGCGCTATATAAGTGTAAGAAATTATTATTATTATTTTTATTATCAGTGAATTTAGAAAGGGAGATATGATGCAGGCAGGTGGAAGGGAGACAGAGGCTGGCAAGCCAGAGCCGTAAAAATACTTCAAAAGAAAAAAAACAAAAGGGTAAAAAATAATCAGTGGAAAAGAAAAGAGACTAGAGTGTTTTCTTCTGGGTCATTGCTTGGTAGAAGAGAAAGTAATCCAGAAAGTAATAGCGAAAAAAAAGTATTAGCAAAAAGTGAGTGCTATCGCCGGTAATGATGGAGCAATGGAACAGTGGGTTAAATTGTCTTAGCAATTAGCTAAGAGCTATGTCAGTTAAGCACTGTCAATTATACAGATGCAGCCATTCAAAGTGCGCAGTACAGACGCGTACAGCAGGTAATTGGCTGCGGTATCGTGTATCATGACGCGGTGCATGATTGATTGACCGACAGGGGCACTCATGGTCCGTTGGTCTGTCGTAGAAAGACTTACTGTAAACGTCTTTACTGTGCCCGTTGTAGATATTGAATTTTACAACTGAAGGGAAATCTTAGTAGCTGAGCATAAAAAGAATAGGAGCATACAGTAACGCGTGTGAAGGCCATAAACGATATTAATTTTGGAACATAAACATACAGTATATAGCTGGTCTCGGTACTTTAAAGAAAAAAAATACACACCAGTATTCCATTTCTCCCTAAACATTTTAAGCTTAGAAGTCTTTAACTAACGTGATACCGGAGTCAACAAGCATACTTTTAGACTTTGATTAAAAGGGAATATAATATGGAATCGCGTATCTAAAGAATTTAATAACGGTATGATTATATTCGTGTGCTGCGACAGGGCTGTGTAGGGCTGTTTCGCCTCCCTGTTCATGCGAGCTGTCTTGTAGCCTACTGGTCTAGGTGCTTGACTAACAACGCACAGGTTGTGTGTTTGAATCCAGCTGGTGCTGGACTTTTCTTTTAACAAACATTTCTTCGAAAAAATAGAATAGCGATATTATGGACAATCAATTGACTTTTACATTTCAAAATATCGCAACATGATCGATTCTAAGTCATTTTTGATAACAATGAATAGTCACCTTCTTCCCTTCTGGCAGTGGTTCCTGCTTCTATTGTGTGTGTGTGTGTGTGCAACAGAGTAAATTTTCATAGAGAAATGGAGACTGGACAGTATGCGTTACAAAATAAACATTTATTTTGATTTAAATCGTGTTCTGATTTAAATCGCAAACGCGTGTTTAATTATGTGTTTTTTAATCATAATCAGGCTAATGCATTTCTACATTTTCTGTATGAACCAGCTTAGAGGTTCATACAGAAAGACAGCTTGTGTTTAAATTGAGTGTAAGGTAATTTATGCTTCTAAAGTCATGGTCAGCATTTATTATTGTACTGTGCTGTAAACTTTTTCTGTGCCCAGTCACATTATTTTATAGCATTTTTATTGCGTTATTAAATCCGGTGGCGCTGTGTGTTAGTTTCCTGACTCCCATGTCACATGGTCTGTGATTGAAACCCATGGAACTATGACTTTATTTTTTAACAAACATTTCTTTGAAAAAATGAAACGTTTCCCTTGGTCAGAGATTAAATAAAACCTCACTCGCACCAAACAAATGTATATTTCTAAATATCACGACATGATCGAATTTAAGTCTTTTTAATAACAATGAATAGTCACCTATCATTCATCTCTAAATAAACTTTATTTTATATAGCGTTTTAAGCGAATAGGTAATTAGATTGCTCATAAACCTAATCCCTTTTTCTACATTAACACAGCGTGATTGCTCTCTGAAAATGCTTTTCCTTAAAGCGATTCTATTGAGGGAGTAGCCCGGCTACCACTTAACACTGTACTTCCTACTTTGAATACCTGTGAGAGCGGTTTAATTCGTCACAGCCAGCACTCCGGGAGTTCATATTGCTTGACTTATATTAAAAACTAAGTTATAAATGCAAACGCTCCCTCGGTGCGCTGCTCTGGTACGCCGGGTCTTACACAGTGCCTGTCGGCAGTAAGCTTTACAATATACATACCCAACACTGCTTGTACCCATCTGTCATGCAAATAAAACACCTTGAATTGAATTGAGGGGAGGGGGGGGATACTAAAGCCAATACTGGCTCAATACCCTCAATGGGCTTTGACGTGCTAATGTATTGGTTTAACAGTCCGGGTGTGGCAGGCTTCCAATGTCAACTCGACTCGATTTGAAGACAATGAACGTATTTTGTGATATTTAGAAATATAAATTTGTTTGGTGCGAGTGAGGTTTTATTTAATCTCTGACCAAGGGAAACGTTTCATTTTTTCAAAGAAAAAATAAAGTCTTAGTTCCATGGGATTCAATCACAGACCATGTGACATGGGAGTCAGGAAACTAACACACAGCGCCACCGGATTTAATAACGCAATAAAAACGCTATAAAATAATGTGACTAGGCACAGAAAAAGTTTACAGCACAGTACAATAATAAATGCTGACCATGACTTTAGAAGCATAAATTACCTTACACTCAATTTAAACACAAGCTGTCTTTCTGCATGAACCTCTAAGCTGGTTCATACAGAAAATGTAGAAATGCATTAGCCTGATTATGATTAAAAAACACATAATTAAACACGCGTTTGCGATTTAAATCAGAACACGATTTAAATCAATATAAATGTTTATATTGTAACGCATACTGTCCAGCCTCCATTTCTCTATAAAAATTTACTCTGTTGCACACACACACACACACTAGAAGCAGGAACCGCTGTCAGAAGGGAAGATATGTTCAAAATATCGCAAATATCGATCATGTTGCGATATTTTGAAATATAAAAGTCAATTGATTGTCCATAATATCGCTATTCTATTTTTTCGAAGAAATGTTTGTTAAAAGAAAAGAAAAGTCCAGCTCCAGCTGGATTCAAACACACAACCTGCCAGTTGGTAGTCACACACCTAGACCAGTAGGCTACAAGACAGCTCGCATGAACAGGCAGGCGAAACAGCCCTACACAGCCCTGTCACAGCACACGAATACCGTTATTAAATTCTTTAGATACGCGATTCCATATTATATTAGCAGAAAAGCTGAAAACTACCACTTTTTTACACGCTATTTCACATGCTAGTTAAATACTTCGATGCTTAAAATCGTTAGGGAGAAATGGAATACCGGTGTGTATTTTTCCTTTAAAGTGCCGATTCCTGGAATCTGACTGGCTGACACCCCTCTGAAGTGGTTCCATAAAATCTGGTATACGGAAAAGAAAGCGTTGATAAATACAAGTGTCTTTTAATACACTCTTTGCTGTGCTCTTGAGGATCCTTGTGATATTTTAAGCTCTAGTTGAATGATAGGTGTCGCATTTTAAATCATTTTCGTAGTTAGAAATTATGAAACGCCCTGTTAAAAGCAAGGAAGTTTTTATGCCCGTTGAAGTAAAACAAAATGCCTGACAAAGTATGGCTTGGACAGATTCCAAGTGCTTATCAACGCTTTCTTTTCCGTATACCAGATATTATGGAACCACTTCAGAAGGGTGTCAGCCAGTCAGATTCCAGGAATTGGTACTTTAAAGAAAAAATACACAACGGTATTCCATTTCTCCCTTAACATTTTAAGCATCGAAATCTTTAACTAACATGTGAAATAGTGTGTAAAAAAGTGGTTGTTTTAAGCTTTTCTGCTAATATAATATGGAATTGCGTATCTAAAGAAATTAATAATGATATGATTATATTCGTGTACTGCGACAGGGCTGTGTAAGGCTGTTTCGCCTCTCTCTTCATACGACTTCCCTAGTAGCCCACTGGTCTACGTGCCTGATAACTAAACCTACAGGTTGTGTGGTTGAAGGTTAAAGCGAATATAATATGGAATCGCGTATCTAAAGAAATTAATAACGATGTAATTATATTCATGTACCACAACACAAGCCGGAATCCAGCCGGAGTCAAGACTTTTTTTTTAACAAACATTTCTTTGAAAAAATAAAACGTTTCCCTGGGTCAGAGATTAAATAAAACTTCACTCACACCAAACAAATTTATATTTCTAAATATCACAACATGATCGAATTTAAGTCATTTTAATAACAATGAATAGTCACCTATGCGTTACAATATAAACATTTATATTGATTTAAATCGCGTTTTGATTTAAATCGCAAACGCGTGTTTAAATATATGTGTTTTTTGATTCACAATCAGACAAATGCAACATAAATTGATATCTTTGTCTTCTAAGTATCTTAATAAACTTTCAGCATAGCTTTCTCCCCATTTAGATTTATTTTTCTGGGGATCTTGGGATCAAATGTGGAAAGATTAGATTGTAATCGTTTTTATTTTTTAAATACATTTTAGAAAAGTGTAATCTATACTAAAACGCTGTACACCACCTGCTACAAAGATACATATTGTAATACTTTCGGGCTTGGATAGGAAGGACACAAGAACTCAGTTAAAGCAAGTTAAAGCCTTGATTTTATATATCACCTTTAAAAGTGGCATCTCAAAACAATACAGATTACAAAGTAAATACCCAACACTAGTTGTACCCATCTGTCATGCTAATAAAGCACCTTGAATTGAATTGAATTGAATTGAGGGGGGTGGCGAGCGAGAGAGCACAGCCAGGACAGACAGGCAAATAAGACACTCCACAGACATTCACAACAGCGACATATCATAAAAAAACGTTTGCACATATTGTTAAATTATTACTTGTTTTTCAGGAAGTTAAAAAAAAAACACTTGAATTACTTATCCAGTCTCTCGAAATAAAATTATTTTTCAAGCAATGCAACTAATGTCGGCAACGTGTTTTTTTTAATCCAACATTGACAGCCACATCTTAAATCTTGTCAGTCAGCTCTTTTTTCTCTATTTGAATTGTGGCGATTCAAACACCTTGGAATAACAAGTGGTCTCAAAGTCACTGAACAACAGATGACAATTTCCTTAGTCCTTCTTTAGTCTTCCTGAAATTGTCAGATTATGAGTGATTAAAAGCATTTTATTAAAAACACGTTTGCGTTTGTTTGGGAGCTATATTATGTATTTTTCATATCTAAGATATAATGATGTGTTCCTGCTTACACATCGCACTACTTTAAAAGCTAGAAAAAAAGGTTTCGATTCACATTATCTGGCGAGCCTTGTTTTGTCAAAGGAAAATTCTATTCTACTCTGAGAATGTAGGGGGAGGAAGAATGCCCGTGGTCTTTTCACTAACTGCAATATTATGGACACTCAATTGACTTTAAAAAAAAAAAAAATTTGACAGCTGGTACAGCACCCCACCGTGCCCACGCGCCAGCATTATATTCTCATGAACGTAGAATATGTTCATTGTCTTCCAATGAAAGAAGGGTTCCTTTCACCGTAGTCGGGAGACATTAGAAGCATGCCACGCCCGGACTGTTACAGCGACACATTAGCATGTTAAAGCTATTTCATTGAGGAACCAAGCTTTCTTAACTAGTAAGTACTGTACTTACTGGGTTTTGGAGGGGGGGGAGGTGTTTTATTTAATCTCTGACCCAGGGAAACGTTTTATTTTTTCAAATAAATGTTTGTTAAAAAAAAGTCATGGCTTTGGCTGGATTCAAACACGCAACGTGTGATGTGGGAGTCAGGAACCTAACCCGCAGCGCCACCGGCAAGGTCACATGAGGAGTGTTGAAAAAGCCCTACAAACATTATCAACAGACATCGTACAGCGTGTACTATTCTTGTGTTGCGGTACATGAATATAATTATATCGTCATAAATTTCTTGAGATACGCGATTCCATATTATATTCCCTTTTAATCAAATTCTAAAAGTATGCTTGTTGACTCCGGTATCACGTTAGTTAAAGACTTGGATGCTTAAAATGTTTAGGGAGAAATGGAATACTGGTGTGTATTTTTTCTTTAAAGTACCGAGAACAGCCATATACTGTATGTTTGTGTTCCAAAATTAATATCGTTTATGGCCTTCACACTCGTTACAGTATGCTCCTATTCTTTTTATGCTCAGCTACTAAGATTTCCCTTCAGTGGTAAAATTTCATATAAATATTCAATACTAAAACGGGCACAGTAAAGACATTTAAATCTTTCTACGACCGACCAACGGACCACGAGTGCCCCAGTCGGTCAACCAATCACATACCGCGATATTTTGCGTCAACCCGCGCGAGGCCATAGCCAATTACCTCCGGTATGTGTCTGTACTACGCACTTTGAATGTCTGTAACTGTACCTATACAGGAAGAAAGTGCAAAAGCACTATGCCACCTCATTAGTGAAATGGGTGATTGGGCAAAGATTTTGAAGTTATTTAACAGGTTCAAGGTCAAGGTCAAGGTCAAACCTAATCCTAAAATACAGAAAATAACAAATTTTCTGGACTGCCAAGTGGACAACACCTTAATGCAATTAATATGCTGGAGCAACTCTTCGGATGGACACCCCAGCAGGGAAGCTCTCTATAGCAATGAATCAGTGTTTTGTGTAGAGCAGCCTGATGGATGTCAGGGAGTGTAGCACAGTCATACAGCATATGCATATACTTCTGTACAACAAAACAAAAACAAATGCGGATATTTCTGTACAGCAGACCAACCAATGAGGAAGATCCAAATGTGAGTCTGGGCTGGATTTGTAACTCTGTAGAGCTACACACAATAATTGATGGCAACCTCATTGCACAGTACTACACTCATCAAGTCCTGGGGCCTCACTTATTTGCCCTGCTTGTGGACTCATCCTGATGTGACAACATTTCAGCAGCAGCAGCTTTCTTATAAAACGAGAATGTAAGAATGATGACCTAAATGCTAGATATGAGCTCCAGTGAATATTTGTGAGATAATCAGCTCTATTGAATATAAATCTTTATTTGAATAATTAACATAGTTTTTATCTGTCATCTCTGTTTAGTAAAATGTTTCTTTCGAAGCTTATATATTTCTTACAGCATTTTTAAAAGTGTATTAATAATTGTTATCTTAATTTATAACATTTCTTTTATAATTTATAATTTACATTCTTTTCACTAACTTTTCAGCATTGCTAATAATTTCTGTCATTTCTCTTTTAAATAATGTATTTTGCAAAATTGTGCCCTTTATTTTGCATAAAAGTGTTAAGGATCCTCCCTGATTCTTAAATATGCAATAAATGTGGGATGTGTGAAGATATATTATGAAAATAATTTGAATGTGAAACATAACAGTCTGTTTTTCAATCCTAAAATTGAAGAAAAAATTGGATTCTAAATTGTTAATTATCATACTATATATTCAGAACTGCTTAGATTTTGTATGCAATAAGTCACAATGGTTTTTGCTTGCTCAATCACTGTGAACAATCAGATTAAGGTGGTTCACTATGCAAATAAATTATGTATTTGTACATTTGTGCATTAGTTCTCAATAATACAGCAAATGCCTTTGTAAAATAAAATGGCATGATTTAACCTACTGAATCAATAAGCACAATCTCATCATTTTCTGCTGCAGTGGTGCAGAAGGTAGATACAGTAGATGGCTTCTCAGTTTGCCCTAACAACTAAGAAATGAAAACCTACATAATAATTTAAATATGCTGTATATATTACTCTGTGTTTACAGACTGCCATGCTAAAACTAAATGTTAGGCAAACCTTTTAAACAATGCTGCCCTGAAACAGAAAAACTTGTCTAATTTGTTTTTATTGTCTAATTATATGTTTCTTTTGTACAATACTGACACTTCTCTTCCGCTTTGCACACATGTTTTTAAAGGAATACTTGTAAATGTAAGCACTCAAGGTTTTCATCTAATGGGGAGCAATATTTTGGTGAGATATTCAGTCTTCTTACAAGGATGTTTACTTGGGTATATGTTAATTATTATTTAGTTTATCTGCTTAAATGCAGCAGTTGCAGAGGTATTTAAAACAGAACAAGTAAAAAAACAAGAACAAGTCAATTTAATGTGGTTTAAATTAAGAGAAGATCCTTGTTTTTGTGACTTATATTTGTATTTACGTATTTTGGTAAATGCATTTTACATTATTTGATTTCTATGCAGGCTGTGCAGTTTTTAATTTGACCAAAAGAGGGAGCAAGTGGGTCATAAAATTATTACAGGAATTACTACAATGAGGGTGGGGGATAACATTGTTATTGAAGTTATATACTGTACACGTTTCAAAAGTATATATTTTTTAAAAGTATGAAGACACTTTTAAAATTCCCCAAAACTATCAAATAACATCATAGCTTAAAGGATATGATATTAGTCTTTTTACCTTTTACGCCTTCCTCAATACTAGAGACCAGTGGAACTCTAAAAGAATATAGATTAAACCTGAAGCACAGATCAAAGTCACATATATGTTATATTAATTAGATTTTTTTCACAGAGGACACAACTTGCTCTATCCCACATTAATGTAAATAAATCTATTGTATAGAGCTTTTCAAGAATAACAATATCCGATTTCTGGCGAAACTGCAAAATAAAGTAATCTGTAATGAGGAGAAAGATTGCACCATCGCTAATTTTTAGTTTTTGATAAATCTTAACTAAAGCATTTTGCAATGGCTGTTTATTGTTTCAGGATTCTTTTTAATGCAGGAAAACATAACCCAGCAAAATCTGTGATTAGTAAGGAACACTGATATTGCAGATAAAAGATATATATTTTCTTATTGAAAGATGAATTTTTAAATGCAATTGGCAAAACATATTAAATCAAAAGGCAAGGGTTCAATTTATGCATGGGTTTATTTTTTTAAATTTCAATCTTAAAAGCAGTTTATTTCTATGATAAAGTACACTCCCACAAAGATACTTGCTAAACAGCCTTTTCATTTTTCTATTACCATCCATTTTGTTAAATAAATTTGAGATCTAGCAAAATAATGTCCAAATTATTTTCTTATTTCCTAATACAATATTGTAAGGAGAAAGTAATATTCTGTTCAAACATTAGATAATGAAGTCACAGAAACAGCATGTGTGTGTTTTTCTGCAATGTGATTGTAACCAATAAAGTGAAATACAAAGTGCAGCTAACACAGTTAAAACAGTAGGCACTACTACATTAATGAGAAAACTTAAGTGTTCGGAACAATCCATTTCAGCTACAGAAAAAAGAAATTCTCAACAGGACATTTGTATATTTTATATTTTAAAGTGGATCGGACAATACATGGCCTTGAGTAATACATCAGTGGTTTATGGCACAGCTTTCAATAAAAAGTGAAAGCACAGGAGAAAGCAGAAGGAGCTTCAGATTCTCTGTTGGTGGAAATGATACCCTGTTGCTGCAAATCAGTGATAATTGAACCTTTCTGCAGGTTCATTTTTAGGTCACTTAATCTAATTGTACTTTATTGATTAAAGCTGCAGGAAAATGCCGATTTTTATTTTAAGTAGCACTTTAAAAAGTTTCCAGGTTCAAAAGTTATAAAATGTACTGTCTGCAAAGTCACAGAAATGAGTGTTATGGCTTTATCTGTACGCAGTTAATTTTGGTGATGTATTTTTGTCATTCATGACATTTTTCTCCCAATAGACTTTGGTTCACATCTATCACAGTCAGAATTAATATTGCCTTACTCAGCAGATGCTTCACTGGATATTTATTCCTTTTGCTGTCTGGAACAAGGCAGCTGTATTCTGTGGAGTCCTAGGCCAGAACAACAAGTTATTTGATTGTCATTTAGACACTTCTGTAGAATCGGACGAAGGTCATTCTTGATATCAGCTTCTCTTGTGTTGACTGTAGCCAGTCTTCATGTCTGCCTAACTGAAAACCAGCAGTTGTTATATAAATACAGGTTTGTCAATGGTAAAAACAGTGTCATGCAGTACATACAGTATTTCTTCTTTTTTCAACTTAGTAACCAGCTTTCTTTGCAACTCAAAATTGTGGTTTTACTGTTTGCTGATCATTTTGTCTTTCCTCAAATCAGCTCCTAGCAGTCTCCCTTTAAATGTTCACTGTTAGCCTGTCTTATCAGACTGGCCATGTAGAACTATTTTACAGCCTGATACTAAAATAGAAGTCTCTAATGCCCATCTGTGCCAACAGTGCTTCTACTCAGACAAATGTGGAATCTACAATGACAAAATACTGTATGTTGTTGTATAGCTGGAGGAAGTTCTTCTTTTTTAAGAACTTAAAACCTTTAATATCTTAATAAGTACTGTATTATAGAGTTTTCATTAAGAAATCCTTTAAATAAACTATTTTTATTTAGGTGCAAAAAAGCAAAATACAATTGTGTCTGACTTGTATGGGTAAAATTTTATTATTAATGATATGAATTTAATGTATTCAAATAACAGGTGTAATATTTCTGTTCTAACATTATTGCAGGAATATTCTAAATACTGTATAACTTTAGAAAAGAAACAACTCAAGAAAACCTATACAGTTCAACAGTCATATAACAGCAAACATAGTGACATATTTTACTCTAGACACAAAGTGTACCCTAGTGCAACAGGGTTGTATTTCTAGTCTCCTGGGGTAGATGATGAAACAGTGACATGATCTTTGCACAAGCCTACTGGCCCAGCCTAGTTTGGAAGGCTTGCTACCATCACAGATTCCATCTGGCCTTTGGTGCAACTGTCCCATGCTTTAGTTCCCCTAATGGTGTTTCTAAGAAGATGTCATTTTATGTCTAAGCATTGGGCCCACTACTGCCCTTAAGTAAAATAAGCAACAATTTGAGTACAACTGATTATACATTTAGGAGATATTTTAAACAGAACTAACAAAAAAGGTCTCAACATTAATGTCCAGGTATCAAATGTCAAAAGTCCATTCCCTTTAGTTTGCAATATTCAGATTCAATTGACTTTAAAAGACTTGAGTGAGGGATAATTTCACCCCCAAATTATTGTTTTATCTTGTAAAAAATGGTTAATATGAATAAATGTATAATATTATATTGTGCAATAGTATTTAATATTTTATATTCACAATATATTCTTAATGCACATTTTTTATGCGAAGGAACTGAATTTTGTGTTGTTGTACATTTCTGCTAGATGCATGTTAAAATTGAAGAAAGCAATTTAATTTTGCCTTATATGACAGATCAGAGGCACTTTTATAGGTGGAGAAAATACAGACATTAGGTATAAAAGCCTGTTTGTGAAAGAAGTATGAATTCACATGTCACTTATACTGTATCTTATCTATAGCTAAATAAAATGCAAGTAAATAAGTGCAATACTACTCAAAATACTCAAGCATTCTCTTGTCATCTTGTATGCCTGTCTTGGTGACTGATTACCACAGTACAGAAGGACTTTACAAAATCAAAGTGTATTACTTTAAATTTCTTTGACTTGCTTAACACTTTAGATATTGCTGTATATTTTTTATTAAGCATGTAAGATTGCTTACGCATAGGAAGGAGGAAGGAAATAAATGAAAAGAAAACTCTTTCACATTGCATTTGGCATAAAGGTGCGGAGCCTCTGTTTTGTTTAATTGGTTTCTAATGAAGAGGTCAGAGACTATACATACTGTAGAAACCTACCAAGCTGATATATTTGACACATGAGATTAATCGGAAAGCAAAATTAGATTTGACTACTGATATTGCTTGGAGAACCACTGTCTCCTGTCATAGGTGACATCTTAAAACCTGCAGATCAGAATTACTTGTCAGTTGGAAGCTTAATGTAATATTTCTATTCAATGAGATGTTCATTAGGAAAGAACTTCTAGTTGCTGTATCCCTAGGCTATGTCATCCTTGAAGCCAATGAGCACAACTGCATTGCATTTGAGAGCTTCAGAAATCTTGCTATTAAGGCTACTGAGGCAGCCAAAAGAAAGAGCAAGATGTGTGGGCATCTGCATAATTCTATGCTAATAAACAATGCTGGTGGTGACAGGTTTTGAGTGCTTAGCCCCCAGCTTGGCTTACATAAAATCTCATTGTGGAAGACACTTTCCTTTCAGCCACAGACTGACAGAGCAACCTAATCTCCTACTTGGGCAACACTCAAAACAGTTGCTTGCTGAAAGAATAATAACCATGAAACCTGCAAGGACTCTGAAGTCCCTGATAATGGCAGTAAATCGGTTTGTGGTTTTAAACCCATTACACCAGCTAAGATCTGTATTCCTTCCAGAACAACTGGATCTTGTTTAGGTATACACTCCATATACAGTATGATGCATGCAATTCAACTTTGCATTAAATGAATAAATGAAAGGCAGACATATTATTACATATATAATGAGTGAATTATATGAGTGATGTTACATTAATAATATAAAGAGAAGATCTGAAAGAGATACTTCTTCAGCTTTGTTTTGCTATATTAGTAATAGCACTATTTAGCAGGTATTCATGTTAATATCAGTGAATATGACAAATGTCAAACATATGGATTTACCATAAGAAGGGTCACAAAATGAAGAATTTGTTTCTTTAATTTGAACAAATGGAGCCAGAAGGAGGTCAAGTTCCTGATTTAAACAATTACCAGCTTCTTCCTCCATATAGATAAGGAACGTCAGACTGTAGCAGCGTTCTCTGTTCTGGAGAACAGCAACCCTGTCTTCATTGCCCTTGGTGCACTCCTTTGGTGCATCTAACTAGGGCTGGACAACCTCCATGGTTCCATTGATATGGTTATGTTGTCACACCTCCAAGCCTGACAAAATTACAGTAGGTGTAAGACAAAGCAGAACTTTAAAAATCTTCATTCAGTAACTTTATGTGGCTTGTGAATAGCTCCCAAATTTTAGTTATGAATATTTAGTTAATATAATAAATGATGTATCAAGTTTAGTTAATATACTGTATACAGTAAGTTATTTTGTAATATATACTGGGTGTACACCTTATGACAGTGGCTGGTGTTTTTTGGAGGGATTTGTTATATGACAACATAATCACCACATAACCAAACACACCTTTTTTATGTGCTAAAGCTGATTTACATTTATGAATTGTTCCATCTTTCATACAGGTGCACAAGCATTAGCTTTCCACATACAGTAGGTCTACCTCAATCCACATACAGTTAAGGGGTTTTCACACAGGTCTGCCCCCTTTTAAGTAGCAATGGCAAGTACCTCATCCCAGTTGACGGTCACACACCTTTTCACTGTGAGCTGACACGGAAATGACCGAAACTGCTACTCTGTTTATCAGTTCCCTACGGAGCTGCAGTTCTTTGGAGCTCATCCCTTCTTGGGTTTGATCTGGAACTGATCCCCTCAGGGGTTTGATCTTTCTTTTCACTCACCTGGCGTCTCCCTGTGAGACCCAGCTTCTAACTGCCACACCTGACAGCTAGGGTCTGATTTCTCTGAACTGTTCATTCACAGAACCATATACATGAAAGCTTGCAAATTTCATTAGGAGGCTACGAGGCACATCTTGCAGACTTTGATTTAAAATCACCTGGGTTAGGAGTCTGTTTGACACAAGCAAAGAAGTGTTTCCTTATCTCTATCCCAAATAAATCTTTTTTTTTAGTTGTTGCAAACTCCTGTCCTTGTTTTCCTTGTGAAAAATAGTCCACTAGGTTGACCCTATTTACACCTCTCAGGAAATTATATACTGGATTTGAATCTCCTTTCAGTCACCTTTGTTGTAGACTGAAATTTGTTTCCCTTAATATGTCCCTATATGACAATCCATGGAGACCAAAAAGCATTCTATTATTGTTCCTCTTCTTTGACCTCATTCCAAGACTAATATCTTTTTGTGGTATGGTGACCAAAGCTGAATAGCAGAATAGCAGATTATGAGTGAGGTCTTATTAGTGCATGATAAAGCTTAAGCATAACTTCCCCAGATTTATATTCTACAGATTTCATTCTATGCCCAAGCAATCTGTTTTCTTTTTTCTA
The DNA here is from genome assembly GCF_040954835.1 of Lepisosteus oculatus. Taxonomy (NCBI): domain Eukaryota; kingdom Metazoa; phylum Chordata; class Actinopteri; order Semionotiformes; family Lepisosteidae; genus Lepisosteus; species Lepisosteus oculatus. The sequence goes on from NC_090705.1 coordinate 26,025,689, forward strand.
TTGTTTCTTCATATTACCTTTATGAAGAAATACAGTATCAATATTTCCATTAACGTCAGGATATCTTTCATGCGTAGATTTTTCCTTCTACAAATATTTTCTGCATAGTGAACATTTTCTTATTACCACTGCATTTATCAATGCAAATTTCAATGTAAATTTAATTTGTCTTCTAATTTGTCATGTGTGTGCCCTGTGATTTCTGTTTGACACTCCCCTTTTTGTACCATTGGCAAAAGTAACTAACTGATGTGAAACATATCCCTAAATGTTGTGCCCCTTGGATTCCAGTGGCTTTTAATTTGAGAATTAACACTTTTTAAGGGACTTAAAAGCTTTCAAAAGCTTTAAGAAGTCTAAATATTCACATTCTATGCTTCAGTTTTATCAATTATTATTGTTTTTTTTAATAATTCCCCTATCTCTAAATTTATGTTTGATGTTTCTAACAATGAAAATATTTTCTATGCATTCTTCTTCTTTGACTCTATTTATAATTTTCATATGACGTCATATTGGAAAGTATCCGGAATCACCTTGTAAAACCGCCAGGAGGAGCCAACCTCTCATGTACAGCATTTGGGCTTTTGAATTTAAACTGTGTATTACAGCATGTTAATCCTCAGTCATTAAAAAGTTGGTATATTTTATGAAATCAAGATTGCTCAGTTGGGCAAAAGTACACAACCTACCTTTATCATAAATATTTTAATTATGCAGAAATATTTTATACATCAAAGCCTTTACCGAAGATATTACTAATAGTATTAATAATGAATGACCTTGGACAAGCTGTAAACTCAAAGTATTACGCTGGTCCACATTATTTGTAACCGTCATTTTAAATGAAAAGACTTTATTTTTTCATTGACAAAAAGTAACACCACAGCATTTCGTTGATCTAACTAACAAGGACAGGACATTAGCTAGCCAATATGATAAAGGAATAACTTCCTTTTTTTGTTTATTTCTTTAGCACATTTGTTTGAACATTTCCATCGATTGTACAAGCACTGAAAAACTGTCCAATCCCTAGTTCGTCGGGCATTTTCTTTTAGTATAACAGACATAAAAACTCCCTTGCTTTTAACAGAGCGTTTCATTATTTCTAACAACGAAAATGATTTAAACTGCGACACTTATCATTCAACCAGAGCTCGAAATATCACAAGGATCCTCTAGAGCACAGCAAAGACTGTATTAAAAGATACGTCTATCAGATACATGAGAATCCAAGCTTTTTTATCTATGCTTTCTTATCTACGCTAAGAAGTAGTCTTTAAAATTTATCACACAGTAAAAAGTCAAATTTCAGGGGTGTCCGTATACCAGAGATTATGGTACCACTTCAGGAGGGTGTCAGCCAGTCAGATTCCAGGACCGGAATTATCTGTTTTATGATCGAGAATATAATATGAAATTACGTATCTAAAGAAATTAATAATGAGATTAATTTAAGGATCTAAATATTTATATCTATGTATCTACATAGCTGGTAGTATTACTGTATTTCACTTTCTTTGTAAACACGTTTTGTTAACACCCGAATCGCAGGTGGATTCTGTTTTTTAGTAGTACTTCTCGCATTAAGAAAGATAGATGTTAGCATAAACTATTAGTAATCATTAATATTAAATTTAGCACTGTAATAAATTGTGCTAATAATAAATTCTATTCTACTCTGAGAATGTAGGGGGAAGGAAGAATACCCGTGGTATTTTCACTGATAAACTTGTGTTAAGCTGTCAACAAAAACCAGCTTTCCAAAAAAAGTATTTTTTTTTTAAAAAGTAAATTGAGTGTCCATAATATTGCTATTTTGCTATTGCTACAGTAATTGCTATTGCTACTGAGTCTCTGTGTCTACAGTACATTTTGAACAAACCAGTTTCACATGTATTTTCAACCCCTAGCCATTGTTGTTTCATCGGTTGTTATCCTGTATAGCGCTTTGAGGAGCCACCTTTAAAGGCGCTTGTAGTGTGCTCTCTGAAGGCACCAGTTCTTGGGCATTTACTGGGACAATTATTAATTGTAGCAGTAAATCACAAAATTGATTCTTTTGATGGCTTTAGAATCCAACCATGCTGCACCACAGAGATGAACAGAGAGATGAGGCCTCATTTGGGAAAGCACAGAAACACTTAATTCTGTCTTATTAATAAGCATTGCCGCTACACGCTATATAAAATAAAGTTTATTATTATCATTAATATTGATCAGATTTTCCTCCCAGAACTACATTTTGTCTCCAAATCCACCACCACTTGTATGAATCATAGCCCTGCCAAACAATGCAAATTCCACTGCAATGCTTGTGTGCAGGAATTATTCAGTATGGCATCTCCATGTTCAAGTAAACACTGCTCTGTGAGCAAATGCAAATGCATTTAAAAAAAGTTTTTTTTAAAAAAAGCCACCTTTAAAGGCGCTATATAAAATAAAGTTTTTTATTATTATTATTATTAATATTGATGATATTCTTTCTCCCAGGTCTTGTAAAATTGTTGTTGTTATTGTTGTTGTCCCGTAAAGCACTTTGAGAAGTATACTGTCCAGCATATTGTATTTCATTGCACTTTGACAGATCGTCTTATAATCACTTGTTGTTAGAATATCCCCCAACAGGATATAGAGGATATCCCCCAAGAGGTATCCAGGTAACAGTGAAACAGGCATACAGTCTGGGGAAATCGTCTGTTTTCCATGTAAATAGTTCCCTGGTTCCGCACCCCTTGGTGTCTCTCTCTCTCTCTGTGTCTCTCTTTCTCACTGTCTCTCTTTCTCTCTCTTTCTCTGTCTCTCTCTCTCAATTCAATTAAATTCAAGGTGCTTTATTAGCATGACCAATGGGTACAATTAGTGTTGCCAAAGCAAAGGAAAGTAATGATATTTACATTAAAGAAAACAAAAAATAGAAATAAAATAAAATCTATAGACATATTACAGATATTTACAACAAAGACATATTATAAAATATTGACATATTCTGTAGGCGCCTGGAGCATTATTGGGGGACAGACTCAGGCTGTGACAGGAGATCAAATACTGGGCTGCCAGATCAACTGAGTTCCCTCCTCCCTCTCCCAGTAGGATTGGGACCCGTTGTGATTCTGGCAGGTGTGGGAACTCTGGGATTAGATTTCTGAATTTCGGGAAGAATGTTTCTCTAATCCCAGAGTATCTGTCACAGTGCAGTAGGAAGTGCACCTCTGTCTCTATTTCTCCTTGCTGGCAGTCTGAGCACAGCCTGTCCTCTCTGGGCAGCCAGGTCTGCCTGTGTCGCCCAGTTTCTATGGCCAGGCTGTGGTCACTGAGCCTGTACTTCGTCAGGGTCTGTTTCTGTTTGTTATTTTTTATTTTGGTCAAATATTCAGCTAGTGTGTATTGTCTGTTTAGGATTCTGGCCTTCTTCTGGAAAACTATAACTTGGTCTTGTCCAGATTGACTGTCAGTGCCCAGGTCTGACAGTTCTGCTGCAGCCCCTGTTCTGTGGGCGACAGCAGGACCAGGTCATCTGTGTAGAGCAGGAACTTGATTTCTGTGTCGTGTAGTGTGAGACCATGAGCTGCAGACTGCTCCAACATTCCTGCTAATTTGTTGATATAGATATTGAACAGTGTTGGGCTCAGGCTGCAGCCCTGTCTCACCCCACGGCCTTGGGTGAAGAATTTAGTCCTTTTGTTTCCAATTTTCACTGCACATTTGCTCTCTGAATACATTGATTTAATTATGTCGTACACTTTGTCCCCTATGCCACTTTGGAGTAGTTTGTAAAACAATCTTTCATGCCAAATCGAGTCAAATGCTTTTTTGAAATCGACAAAGCAGGCAAAAATTTTACCTTTGTGTTTTTGGTGGACGTGTTTGTCTATCAGTGTGTGTAGGGTGTAAATGTGATCAGATGTGCGGTGATCTGGCAAGGAGCCAATCTGACTCTTGCTCAGGACATTGTGTTCGGTAAGGAAGGCCAGTATTCGTGTGTTCAGGATACTGCAGAATACCTTCCCCAGGTTACTGTTCACACAGATGCCCCGGTAGTTGTTGGGATCAAGTCTATCTCCACTCTTATAGATGGGCGTAATCAGTCCTTGGTTCCAGGCCTCGGGGAAACATCCAGTTGTCATGATGAGATTGAGGAGTTTGAGCAGGGCTTGTTGCAACTTTGGGCTGCATTTATGACTCCATCATGGCCACAGGCTTTGCCAATTCCAAAATTTTGAGTTTTTCATAAATGGTGTTTTGGTCTGATTGATTTGTATTTGGGAGCTTTTCATAGAGATTTTCAAAGTATGTTTGCCAGATTGTTCCATTTTGGATGGCCAATTCTTCTGGGTTTGATTTGTTTAAATTGTTCCACTTCTCCCAGAAACAGTTCTGATTTAGTGACTCCTTAATTTCTGCAAGTTGTTTGTTTATGTATGTGTTTCTTTTCTTTTTCAGCGTGTGTTTGTAAAGTTTTACCATGTCATAGTATCTGAGGCACAGATCTATGTTGTGTGGTTGTCTGTGTTTTTCATTTCAGACTTTTCATAGTGCATTTCTGATGTTTTTGCACTCCGTATCAAACCGCTTTTCTTTTGCTTTGGTTTTTTGGTAGTTTTTTGATTTAGTTGTTTTTAGCTTAGATTTTGATGCTAGTTTGTGGAATAGGTGATTTAGTTTTTGTGTGGCCAAGTTTATGCTTAATTTGTTGGTTTGATATGGAGTGTTTAGGAATGTGTCCAACAGTGTCTGAATTTTGTCATCGCCCAGTGCAGTTTGATATCTGTCTAGGCTGTCTGTGTCCCATCTGCATGCCTGGTTGAGGTCATACAGCTGGCTGGGCTGTGTCAGTGTGTCTCTGTGCTGGTGTGCTCTCTTCATGTAGAGTGTGATCTGGCTGTGAACAGAGAGGGGAGTTTGTGGCCTGACAGTGAAGGCACTGATACAGGAGGGGTCCAGGTCGGTGATGGCGTAGTCCACCACACTGCTGCCCAGAGCTGAGCTGTAGGTGAACCTGCCTAGAGAGTCCCCTCTAGTCCTACCGTTGACGATGTACAGGCCCAGCCCTTGACAGAGCTGGAGCAGCTCGGGCCCGGGGCTGTTGACCGTGGTGTCATGGTTGAACCTGTGTGAGGTGACCAGTGTGTGGTGCAGAGGGGATTGTCCGAATATGTGAGTGTTTCCCTGTGTGCTGCTGTAGTCTGCCAGTGTGCCTGTTCATGCATTGAGGTCACCAAAGAGCAGCACGTTTCCCTGGCCCTGGAAGTGACCGATCTCCGTGTGGAGACTGGGGAGAATTCCCTCACTGTAGTTGGGGGATTCTGAGGGCGGGATGTAGACCGCACACAGGAAGAACTCATTTTATGTATAGATGGTATTTTAAGCCAAACTCGTGACTCTTCTTTCTTCACTAATTGTACGGAGTGATTGAGCTCCGCTCTGTACCACACAATGATCCCCCCAGAGTCTCTGCCCCGGGTGATTTGGGTTTTTTTGACAAAGGGCACTGTGATCTCCTTGTAGCCTGGGGGACAGTGGGTAGCCAAGTCTCCCCGACACCATGTCTCCCGTAGGATCATGATGTCTGTTTCCTTTACATCTTTGATAAATTCGGGATAAGTGCTCTTCAGCCCAAATGCTGACGAGCTCAGACCCTGAATGTTCCACATGTTTATCGTTAGAGATCTCATTGTTATCGTTTGAATTATCTTTGCAATTTGTTATTGTTTTCTGAAACTGTATCAAATTTGTGTTGGCCATTTACATCATCAACAGAAACAAGTATTGTGCCTGTCACTGTGGGTGATGGAAGTTCAGCTCATAAGCCGGGTGCAGATGAGGTTTAGGAGCTGCCGGATTTCTCCCAGCTCCAAACCGCTCGGGACTGCTGGTCTGGCCAGGGCTGCGGCGTAGCTCTGCAGGAGGGGCTCGGTCCGGCTCTGCTGTTGTGCTGGGTGGGGAGCGGTTGTGGTTCTGGTCCGGTTCAGCTGCTGGTCTGGGTGAGGGGCGTGGGGTGGGGCACTGGTTCTGGTTCTGTTCGGTCGTTGGTCTGGGTTGGAGGGCTGTAGGGTGGTGCTGGTTCTGTTTTTTGTGGGTTGAGCTGGTCTGGGTTGGGGCTGTGGGTGCTGGGGCGTTCCTCTGGTAGTCCTCCTGTTTCATCTCTCTCTCTCTGTCTCTCTGTCTCTCTCTCTCTCTCTCTCGGGCCTGCACTCTTGGCGTGCTTGTCTTGTGTCTCTCTCTCATCTGAGTGCGAAGAGTGCAGCTGGCGGGTGGTGATGGAGAAGAAATAAAGCGCAGTTTTTAACTCCACAAGTCTGAGTCTCTGTTTTCGTCCTCAACGAACCCAAATTCATTACATTGGTGTCAGAAGCAGGAGGATGGACAGTGAATGGCCGATGATGTCAGACTCAGAGAAGCGCCAGTTCCCCCAGCAGCCGAGTGGCCCCCTAAAGCGCCTTTTGGGGGCGAGCAGCAGCCGCCAGGTGCCAGAATGACCCCTCAGCACCGCCAGTGGCCAAAGCCCTTATTAGGGCTACCCCACAGTGACCTACTCAGAGGAAGGGGGGACCTTTCCCAGGTCACCTCATGCCATGTGGCAGGAATGAGACGCCAGACCAGCGGGGTCCAGCCCGCCACCCCTGCTCCAGCCTGCGCCGGTGAGACCGAGCCGTTATAATGGGGAGATCCCATGGCAAATGTTTGAGGCTCAGTTCCAGATGGTGGCCTGGGCAAACAGCTGGTCTCAGGTGGAGAGGGCGGGCCACCTCGCCTTCGTCCTGGAGGGGAAGGCCTGCCAGGCGTTGCTGGATGTACCCGGGGACCAACGGTACAACTACGTTGTACCTGGCTCTGCCTGAGCAGGCAGATGCCATATTTGAGGAGACCGGTGGGCGCCAATGGAGGGGCGCACGGGGAATCAGATGAGGAGGAGGAGACGCCCAGCACGGCGATGCTGGGGGAGCGACGACAGCTGGTCATCTGCCACCGCTGTGGGGAGAGGGGGCACATCGCCCGGGAGTGCCAGGCGCTGGATCCCCGGGGACAGTCGGGAAACGGGAGCGGGGCGGCCTAAAAGGGGAAAGGCCGCCCTTGAGCGACGCTACCTCCGCTCTGGAAAGCCAGAAAGAGCGCTTCACCCCACCTGCTGTGGGAAGGGTTGGCCACAACCGGGGCTTATTTCTTCCCTGCCTCATCAAAGGCAGACCCTGCCAGGCACTCGTCAACACCGGTTCGACCATCACCCTGCTGCGACCTGGTGTCCTGCCGGACACCGAGGCAGCCGGACCCCCAGGGCGCTCACCGTGCACTTTGGGGCTACGAGGGTGAAACACCCCTTCTACCTTGCCCCAGTCCGTGAGGAGTGTATCCTGGGGTTGGACTGGTTGCAGCAGGTGAGTCCGACATCATCGGCCGTTCACTGTCCATCCTCCCACTTCTGACACCAATGTAATGAATTTGGGTTCGTTGAGGACGAACACAGAGACTCAGACTTGTGGAGTTAAAAACTGCGCTTTATTTCTTCTCTGTCACCACCCACCACTCTTCGCACCCAGATGAGAGAGAGACACAAGACAAGCACACCAAGAGTGCATGCCCAAGAGAGAGAGAGAGAGAGACCAAGGGGTGCGGAACCAGGGAACTATTTACATGGAAAATGGGCGATTCCCCAGACTGTTTGGCCATTTCACTGTTACCTAGATACATCTTGGGGGGAATATCTTCTTGGGGGATATTCTAACAACAAGTGATTATAAGACGATCTGTCAAAGTGCAATGAAATACAAGATGCTGGTCAGTATGCTTCTCAAAGTGCTTTACGGGATAACAACAATAACAACAACAATTTTACAAGTCCTGGGAGGAAGAATATCATCAATATTAATAATAATAATAATAAACTTTATTTTATATAGCGCCTTTTAAGGTGGCTTTTTTTTAAAAAACTTTTTTAAATGCATTTGCATTTGCACACAGGGCAGTGTTTACTTGAACATGGAGATGCCATACTGAATAATTCCTGCACAAAGATATTGCAGCGGAATTTGCATCGTTTGGCATGGCTATGATTCATACAAGTGGTGGTGGATTTGGAGACAAAATGTATTTACATTGGGTTGCTGTAAGTGGAGCACTAATAAGCCCAAAGCTCTACGTATTATTTTACGAGAGAATGCACCTGACAAGCTGGACAGTATGCTTCTCAAAGCGCTTTACAGGATAACCACAACAATTTACAAGTTCTGGGAGGAAAAATATGATCAGTATTAATAATTATAATAATAAACTTTTTTTTATATAGCGCCTTTAAAGGTGGCTCCTCAAAAGTGCTTTACAGGACAACAACCGATAAAACAACAGTGGCTGGGGGTTGAAAATACCTGTGAAACTGGTTTGTTCACAATGTACTGTAGACACAGAGACTCAGTAGCAATAGCAATTACTGTAGCAATAGCAAAATAGCAATATTATGGACACTCAATTGACTTTTTTTTAAAAAATACTTTTTTTTGACAGCTGGTACAGCACCCCACCGTGCCCGTGCGCCAGCATTATATTCTCATGTACAGTTAGAATGTGTTCATTGTCTTCCAATGAAAGACGGGTTCCTTTCGCCGAAGTCGGGAGACATTAGAAGCTTGCCACACCCGGACTGTTACACCAACGCATTAGCATGTTAAAGTGATTCTATTGAGGAGCCGGGCGCGATAATTGTTTTGTTCTTTGATTTTCTGATCTGCAAGGCCATTTGGCTGCAGCGGATGTGAATTTTGTCTGGCTTTGCCAGATTGTGAAAAAATAAAAGTATTTTAATCAAGATGTGGGGTAAAGGAGTCGTCTCTATGACACTCTCCCTTATAAAATTAACGTGAAACAAAACAAAAACTAAAAATAAGATACAATCTACAGACATTCACAACAGAAACATATCTTAAAAATTTACATATATTGTTAAATTATGACTTTAAATATATACTTTAAGTTACTGAAACAGCCAGTTAATAAAATCATTGCAATTTTGTTCTTGTTTGGAGGTGGAGATATTCTGACAACAATTGATTTAAAGACAATCTGTCAAAGTGCAATGAAATACAATATTACGCTGGGTAAACGTTCCGAGGTCAAATTCTTCCACGACGGGGGTACCTTTAAAGTGGAGAAGACTAAAATAAAGTTTATTATTAATTTGCTGGACAGAGAGGTGAACATTATTATGCAGAAGACAAAGATAATGATTTACGTTGCATGGCCAGATTGTGAATCAATAAAAATATTTAATTAAACATGGGTTTGCGATATAAATGTAAGTAGGGGTACTCTTAATCTAAATAAAAATAAAATAAATAAAACAGGTTTCGATAGTTAATAACCACTTTTTATGCACAAAACATGGGTGATTTTTCATCCTCCTGATCAGTTTAGAAATCTGTGTATGCTGTAAGATTTTTACTTTCTAATTAAACTTTTAAAATATGCGTTTCAAATAGATAAGCAAGTTTTTTTTTTCTCCAATCAGAGGGGTGTCACATGGTGTCAACCAATCACCATTCTGAAGCCGTACCGTAATCTCTGGTATAGGGACACCCCAGAATTCTGTCGCATTTTCATTTTAGGAAATTTTGAAACGCTGTCCATTATAGTGGACATAAAAACAAGAGTTTGCTGAGGCATTATTGGAAACCCAATTTTAGCACAAATCCTAGCCGGCATTATATCCTAGAAGACACAGACCGGCACCAGACCGGGGGAATGCCCGGAGCGTAAAAGAAAATGCAGACGAACTAGGGATTGGACAGTTTCCAAGTTCTTGTACAATCAATGGAAATGTTCAAATAAATGTGCAAAAGAAATAAAAAAATCATTTATTCCTTTATCATATTGGCTAGCTAATGTCCTCTCTTTGCTAGTTACCTGTGGCTGTGTTTCTGCGTTGCATAGCAACGAGTGACTATATTCTCAGGCGGAGGAACGTAAACAGCTTAATTTTCGTGTTAAATATTTTTTTAAATTAAAATTCATCTATACAGCAATTGCATATTTGGGGACCGTTTCATAAAACTTTGATGCTTAAAATGTTTAGGGAGAAATTGAAGACTGGTATGTATTTCTTTCTTTCAACTACCAAGACCAGCCATACAGTATACAGTACAGTTCACATACAGTAATATGTTTATGTTCCTAAATTAATATCGTTTATGACCTTCAGATACGTTATGATCCTCTTCTTTTTATGCTCAGCTACTAAAATTTCCCTATAGAGGTAAAATTCTATATAAATATTCAATACTATGCGGATTAAAATGTGCACAGTAATGAGATTAAATGATTAAATCTTTTCACTACCGACCAATGCACCACAAGTTCCCCTGTCGGTCATTTTGGCCAGCCAATCACTTACCGCGGTAGACTGAGGTGGCTTGTGGGTAGTTGCGTGTGGTATGGGTTTGTACTGTGCATTTTGAATGGCTGCATCTCTATGTTCTCCTGGTTCAGTTTCATCTTTCTTTTTATAAATTTATGTTTACTCTTCAGATCTACAGTTTGTTCCCATTCTAATTAAAAGTAGAAAATCTATTGCTCTATGAATATCACTCCTCATTTCTTTGCTTTCTTTGCTGATGGAGGTTCATTCATAAAAGGGAGCATGTTATTGACATCTTGTGTTGTACAAATCTGCAAGAATTATTCATTTAACATAACCACTTTATTTTCATCATGTTCCATTAATAATCCCCTATTAAATATTTATTCCAATTTTAACAGTTCTGTTCCTACTGTAGTACTGGAAAATGTTTTCCATTATTTCATGCCACTAATGCAATGTTCTTTTCTGTCTCACTCTTGGGAATTCTAATATTTTTTAGCTGTGCCTGAAGCTCAGCATCCTCTTTTTCTATTTTGAATCTTGGGTTTTTTTTTACATCCTGTAAATCACTCTCCTCATTTGAGTTTTTATTTAGTCCACCCTCCAGCATACCGATGGCATGATGTTATTGTTCTCTTAATAAACAGGGCATATTGGTTCCTTTCTGTATTTTTCTTTCGTGATATTTACCAGGCTTGACAGTGAACTGGTTTAATGGCCTCATTATTTGTGCCAAAAGAACTCTGTCACTAATGAGGCAATTTAGAGCTTATGTACCTATCAAACTCACAGTGCATCACAGTTAGTTTTGAACAACCAATTAATAAAGTTTTATAGCAATACCATATTTTTCTTAAAACATTCAACACTTACTGTATGTGAATAGAGTGCTGAATTTCTTTTAATGATCAGCATATACAATATGTGTGCAAAGCTTTGATATGTCATTGCAAATGGTGCAAAAGGACAGCAGAGCTAATAATAGTGTTGGCTGTTCATTGTCATCAATGATCAAAGCCTATCATTTATCTCCATTAGTTCTGATTGAAGATTCTCATGTGATTGTGAAATCTAATTGTGCAGTGAATGTTCTTCTATGCTGGAGGTTGGAGATTCGAACCCAGCTGTCACCATGAGTCTTCTTTTCACAAATAAACATTTCTTTGAAAAACTAAGAGCGAATATTATCAACACTATATTGAATTTGTTGTTATTACTAAATATCAGAACACGTTCAGAGTTAAGTGAGTTAAGTAATTAACCTTTTCTATGAATACTTGTGCATTATTGCAGTAAAAAACATCATACATTTTAGAATCCGCTAAATAGGGAATATAATGTGGAACTGCTTATCTAAAGAAATTAATAACTATATTAATTTAAGGATTTAAATAATATGTATTTATATAGCTAGTAGTATTACTGTGATCCACTTTCTTTGTAAACACATTTTATTTTTAGTTTGACTCATTCATGAATGATTACTAAATAGTTAATACCCAGTTCAGGCACAAGTTTTTCTTCTTACAAAGACTTTTTAAAAAATAAAATAGTAAATATTATATACACTATATTAACATTTTTTTGTGTTTTTCATATTCAATGTTAAGTAATATTAATAATGAAATAAAAACATGAATGACACAGAGCCTGCAACCTACAGGTTTAAAGAAAATGATTTGTGAAAAATTTCACAGCTTTTATTTAAATAATATCTAGTACCCGGTTGCATTTTTAGAAAGCTTAGTTTGAATAAAGTGGATCCCAGGTGCAAGTGACTTCATAATGCGAGAAGGCATTATGCTATATTTTTTATGCATCATTTGAAGCCTTCTGATAACAAAAAAACAGGGTTCACTTTTTTTATATGTCTTCCTACTCTCTCTCACCGGCTGCGATTCGGGCACAGAATGGTTAAAAATGGGAACAAGTCAGACAGGCAAAGGGAAGGGGGAGGGGTGAAACTGTTACCTGTCCTGGATAAAGGAATTAGAAAATAGGTGATTTTACACTTGTGAAAAGCGTTCCTTTAATGTGATATGGAAGATATTATTCATAATAACTTACCTTGGAAGGTCTGTAAACTGAAAATTTAAAGAGGAGACACATTGTGTCTTTTCTTTTCAGCTTGGAATTAATGTTTTCCTACTAGTATATTCCATTGCAGCTACAATACCTTATGTAATGCAGCTCCATACTTCTCATAAAGGCTTGGACTGTCAACTACCCGCTGTTAAATGTTATGTAGAATAGAATAGAACAGAACAGTTCTGGGGGATGGGAAGGAATTTTCAGTAGCACGCACTGTTGTCACTGTTGCTGTTTAACATAAAGCAACCAGCAATCAAATGTGTGAAATACATTTATTTGTCCTGCATCAAAATTTAAGTTGTTCAGAGCGCCCTACATTACAAACTCCAAGCGTTCATTCTGTCTATTGCTACAATATCGATAGTAATGTAGTTAAAAGGAACATGTCAAAATATTTCCAAAATAACCACAGGGGAACGAGTTGAGGGCTTTTTCATTGACAAAAAGTAACGCCACACTCTCTTGTTTAAACGGATTGTTTTGTTGCTGCAGACTGTTAAACCAGAGAAAAAGAGCACCTCTTTCTTCGAAGCATTTCATTGATCAGATCACATATTCATTTCCAATTATACAAAGTAGGTTTTGAGAATCTCTGATTCACCATGCCTTTAATGGTTTCCCAGAGATTGCAAGACAAGGCCCTTTTGCCTCTGGACCCATCGAAATTTACCGATGTGGTCCACCCCAAGGAAATTTAGAAAGTCACAATATTACAAAACAGAAGAGCAGTGTAGCAGTCAGCTCTGGCTTTCCCATCTATGCCGATGCACTGCACGTACAATCTCTCCTCCTTCTCTTGACTGATGGGCAAAAGTTGGATATCTGGGAAAACTGTACGTTGCATTGGCATCTGTGAATTCTGCTGTGTAGATGGCGCTTCCTGAGGGGTGATAGACAGTGGGGACAGCACCAGCCAATACCTGGGAGGAGGTGAGCAGAGAGTCCAGGATGAAGTGTCCTGGGCCAGTGTCCAAGGAGGCAGTGTGCGCTCTGCTGGGGGCGGAGGGCTCTGTGGAGATACGCATTTCGCCAGGTACAGCAACCTGCGCGGCGGGGAGAGGCACTTTTCATGAGATGAAGGTCTGTTCGGAGACAGCTGACCTAGTGTTTGACTGCCAGAACATACTGTCTCCGGCTTCTGCATCTTTAGGAGTGTCTCCAATCTCCCAACCCTTCCCAGCAATGAGTCGTACTGCTCCCGCTTTTGCCGAAAAGTCTTTACACAGGTACTGCTTTTACAAGCTGGCACCCTGGCCGGTGGCTGAGAGTAGAGACTCACAGCTTGTGGCAAGATAACAGAATACATGTAATAGAGAATTATTAAAATTATTAGCAACAGACAAAATGAAATGCTAAGATTTTGTAATGTAGGGCACTCTGAATGAGCTATACTTTGATGCAGGACAAATAAATGTATTTCCCACAAGCTATACTGTAGTGGCAGTACAGTAGCAGTTTGAAATTATTAGTTGTTATTAACATTATTAGAGTGTCCACAATATTTGCTTTTTTGGTTTTTCAAAGAAATTTTTATTTGTTCAAAGAAAACTCATGGCAATAGCTGGGTTTGAACCCCCGACCTCAAATGTGTAAGACACACACCTAAGCCATTACACCACACACATAATCACAGGTGAATGAATTAAACTGATCCAGATATTTATGAAGAAAGTGTACTAGCATGATAATTTCAGCTACATGAATATAATTATACGTTATTAATTTATCTAGTTAAGCGATTCCATATTATATTCCTTATTAATCAACTTCTAAAAAGTATACATTTTTTACTACAATAAGGAGTGCAAATATTCATGGGAAATGTTCAAACATTATAACTTTTTATGAATTATATAAACTTAGGCAGAATAGTACAAATAGTCAGAATGTATCCAAATAGTCAGAAGGGAACATAAAAACTTTTCCAAAATAACCATAGTATTTAACTGAATGAAAGACCATGATGCTTAAAATGTTTATGAAGAAAGTGGAATACTGGTGTATACTTTTTTTTAAACTAGCAATACCAGCCATATACAGGTTACATAATATGTTTATGTTCCTAAATTAATATCGTTTATGACCTTCAGACGTTTTGCTTCGTTTCTTTTTATGCTCAGCAACTAAAATTTCCCTTTAGTTGTAAAATTCCATATAAATAAATATTCTTTATTAAGTGGATTAAAACATGCACAGTAAAGAGATTAAATGATTAAATCATTTCACTAACAATCAATGCACCACATGTTCCCCTGTTGGCCAGCCAATCAAGTACTGCGGTGCAACACGGTGAACTGTAGATATTGTCGAAATTTCAGTTGTACCGTGCATTTTGAATGGCTGCATCTGTAGTATGTGGAATAAACTGCATTCGAAAAGCCATCAAAATGCCCTGATTTTGGGCACAACGCACACTTTAGGTACTATAGCCAATCAAAATTAACAAACATTTAATACTGAACAGATTTGTCTGACAGCCATGTGCAGCTGAAATACTTTAAAAATTAACTGTGTAGAAACTTACAATGATACAATTTCAGTTGTTTTGATTAGTTTATGGTCATTCCATTAAATTAATTGCTTTCTGTGAATTTCTGTAAAACCAGGCAAATTTTAAAACCCGCTTGTAGGCATCCTCTCACGAGGCACCAATAAATGTAGGGGTTTTGTGCGTTTACTGGGACAATTATTAATTATAGCAGTAAGTCACAAAATGATTATTTGATGGCTATTAGAAGACCAACCTTGTGGCACAACGCAGCAACTAATACATGACAATACATTTATTAATGCATAAAATGTGCATATAAACATAACAGATCTTATAGTGAGGGCTAGCAGAATACAAAAGGTATATATTCAATCACGAAGAGTTACAAACCAAGAGGGACATACATTCAGTATACCATTCATTTATACCGTTTTGTAAATGAACTTGGACTACAACTTCTAAACTAGATACTCAAAAGCAAGTACGTCACTCATAGGAATTAAATTGATATCAACTGGGGTTGAGGTAACAATTGAATTCTCGAGCTGTTATGCAGAAGGTTGAATACTCATCCAATCTGTATGGATTCAGATCTCCCACGGACACAAAGGAACAATGGCGGGCTATTGCTGTGTCCAACCTGTGTTCTCTGGCCTGGTGCCAGGCAGTGCTGGTTTGGCGTGAGAGAAGTAGAAGGATTTCTGTTATGACGCGCTGGTAGTAGGCTCTCTGAAGACCGGCTAGTTAGTGTTGGCTGAAGCTAGCAGAGTTTGTGCACATGAGAAGTGACTGTGGGTCCAAGCAGGTCACACTCTTTAGACAAGAAGAAGACCGGTTCGTTCCTGATTTAGCGCTAGCCCTGAATCCTGAGATTCAGCTGTCCACAGTTCTGACTGTAATTCACTTGTTGATCAGGTGAGCATTCGCGGTGGGTTCATGAGGCTTGCTGCTGGGCTAACCTCAAGTGGATCCTTTGGTTATGCACTGGCGACCTCTGACAGCAACCTTTGTTGACTCTTAGAACAAAGTAAAGTCCTGACACTTGGACACACTGGCCGTTACATGGTTGTCCGAGCTGAGTCTAGGAATTTCCTCACGCGGCAACCTCCGTTCTTGACTCTTAGAACAAAGAATGTCAAGGAGGAGCCCTTTCTGTGCCCTGTGCTGCCTGTTTTACCTATAGGAACTACGTTCGTTCATTGGTTGAAAGTTCCGTGGGCATTCGAGACCCACATGGGGATACCCTGCCCTACCAGTTCCTGATTGGCTGATCTAGGTGGAAGATGAGTAACCATGCTCTCTGACATTAGGGTTGTTAACAACTTGGGATGAGACTCTCCCTTGGAATCCCCCAGACAGTAAAGCACCAGAGATTACCATTTATTGGGGTGGCTGATGTGTCTCAGCCTTGGGAGTTGTTCCTTATCAGGACACTCTATCAGCTAGAAAAACACCTTAAATGTGAACCAAATGGAATGGCTTCTCTGTATCCAGCACCACTGAAATGAGGGAGAGAGAGACTGGCAAGGGAGCAGCAAACTTAATTCCTGTATTTTTATAAGCCTTGCTGCTTCACGTTACAAGGTCTGATCTAAGCTTTTTTCATGGCATGTACTGTAATCCTCTTTTCAGAAAATAAAAATTACAACCATGTTACGTTTTAAAATGGTAATGAGATTATGAAATGTGTATGTTTATGTAACAGACTGAATAGAATTTGTTATTATTTCAAAATATATTATTATTTAAGGAAAAAGAGATTAAATTTGGGCTACCATTTCAGTAACATCTAACAATTCCCACCTATTGATTTTCTTTGAGCAGTGAAGGGTTGAATTTGGCATGCTGAACATAACTGTAGTATACCGCAATGCGCTTTCCTTTTTAGATGCAAATTTTTTTGCACATTCTAGATGGCTGCATCCATATTTGCATGGGTTACCCTTTTAATCTAGAAGCTTTGGCTATAATTTAGTGAATAATTATGTCCATGAGCCTCTTTTGTTTTCTTCTTTTTGTTGGCCACTAGATGCTTCCAACACAATCTTTTTTTAAGCCTCTGAATTTGTTTTACCATTCAGGCATTACTCATGCCAAGAAATAGTTTGGAGCATATAACTAAACAACTGTCCTATCATGTCTCCATGTCTCCTTTATTTGCTGTCTAAGCATTGCTGTTTCTGCTTCACTATAAATAATTAGCAAGTAACAGATCAAAATCAGATCGAAATACAGTACCAAAACATTTGATAACAGTGTGTGCCTCAATTATTTTTCTATTTAATTATTTTCTACTAATTGGAATCACCAATTACTAATCAACTCATCAGTAGGATTCTTGCAACAGAATAACAAACACTTGTGTCTACGGTCCTCTGACATGCACACTATTGGGCTGTTTGCCATTTGATACATTGTGAATTATGCAAAGCTTCAGAACAATGGAAGAACAATGGAAAGTTCAATAGCTTCTAGCAATTCCCAGGGCTCACTGTGCTTGAGTTTCTATTGATACAAACATAATCATTTTTGAGAATCACTTACAATTTCTATCTAAAACATACTGAGAAATTGTTCTATTATGGATGCCTTCTTCTATGTTAGAACTAGTTTAAAAAACATTGTAAAGATACTGTAGAAAATAATAGAATATATAGTAAAACAAAGGAAACTCCAAAGAACACTGTGTCACAATTAGGCACAGCAGGGTTAGTGTGCTCAACCTCATTTATTACTCTTTAAAATAATTGATTTATCTTTTAATTAGCATCTTGATCAGAGTTATACTTGCAGGACTTTTAGCAATCTTTTTTTCACAGCACACATGCTTACCGTTAATCACAAATTTAATGGATGTAATTAAATGTTGTGCACAGGTGTTTAATAAAGTACTTGATTTTAATGGCTTAACAGGATATTTAAAACAAAGCACATATGAAGCTTTTGTAGATACCAAACACAGTCCTATTAACTTTCAGCAATCCTGCGCAATACAACATTATGAATTATTGAAACATTTTGGAACTGCGATAGAGAAAGAGCTCATGTTTTTATGGATTTATGTTTACACACAATCACTGACCAATTGATTTTAAAATAAAAATATGGGTGAAGGGTGAAAGTACAATTTTAACCTCATTGGGTTTTAAATTTATTCTTCAGCTATTATAAAGTACATGTTTTATCTGAGGAAGAAAATTGACCATTTTTGGTTGTTTTATTCAGAACAATCAAACCTGTCAAATTTGTTTAAGCCCTCACCGATGTAATGCATGAATAATATGAAACTAATTTGATAGAAGTAGGAAAAAATAAAATGCAATGTTCTTTCAGTGCAAATAAGTAAAATAATGGTATATCCAACAAGTAACAGGTGGAGAAAAGCTAGGGTATGCGAAAAGACGAATTCCTAATGCAAGAAATTGTATAGGGCTAATAAAGAAACATTAACATTAACATCATTTGGAAATAAACTTTTTCTGCTTTTGTTCATCCTATTTGTAACAAAGATATTGTAAAAAACCCATTGTAGTTGACAGCCACAGGATGCATTCCAAAGATGGCAGTTTTTCAGTCACAAAATGTAATTAAAATACTGAAAGTTACTATGACTGGGATATTTCTGGTTTATCAGACAAAAGAACCAGATTTTGTTCCTAAGGGTGCTTAAAAATTTAGTGACAATGTTAATTTTCCAAATTAAAATTTTGAAAAAGAATGGCTTTCACAGAACCCAAGATAAAAAAAATACTCTTTGGTAATTACATGAAAGATTAAGTTTAAGACCTGGTTTTATTTCCTTTACATACATTAAAGGTATGCACATGATTTGTGTACTTCACACCATATATATACAGTTTATTGTTATAGTCATTCATATTTCATTAGAGATCCTCACTCCCACTCCAGGAAAGCCACAGGGTCTTTTTGTTTGTTTTACAATGTAAGCCCTTAAAACTTAATTGGATCAGGTATTGACTTAATTATCACTTTTTTCAAACTTTTCATGATTGAAGAGAGTGAGGACCACATTAATCATTCAGGTTAAACCTGAGAAAATATTAATGTTTTAATTTTTATTTTTTAATTTTTTTAATTAATTAAGCATTTAAACAATTAGGTACAGCAGAGAGCTGTTTACCATACAGATGCATGGCACACATCAGAACTTCATTATAATATTCTGACAAAAATAAAAGTCCAATTAGCGGTGTATGCATGGGTATCCTTTCTGATTGATGATGGGCTGCATTTCTCTCATAATACAGAGATACCTGCCAAGCTATTCTCTCTTGTGTATTCAGTTATTTAGATCCACAGCTGCAAAATACAATTTTTCGCCATCTCAGGCTCTAAGAGTTGGCCATGGGCACCTATTACAGAGCTAAACAATGTCACCTCAGCCTCAGGGTGCCTTCCCTTACTCTGTCACTTTCTTGACCACAGAGACAGATTTTGATGGACAGATGCAATGTTCTCCACAATGTTGACTTATTATTGCCATCCCCTCTCTCCCCAGACCCAAGTTGTGTACAGTGCTGGAATTATTCTGTGAAAGTCAAGGTTGGCAATGTGTTTTATTCTTCAATGTTTCTCTATCAATTAACAAATACTCCATTGTTAAGGTTGCAAGACTTGTTAGTCTAAACAACCCCAATACCATACAACATTATTTCCAGTGAATACTAAAATGAATGTCATTATAAAGTCATTATGTAAATATATAATGCCAGGAATCTAAGTTTACTGACTAAAAGTATGTAATAACTATACAGTGAGAGGTATTAAAATAGAACAACTGAGAATTGGATGCAAAAGCATGTGTTAAGTCTTATATTATTATACAGTAAAACAATTAGTACAAGCACCTCAATGTGTCTAAGATAAGTAAATAATATTGTCATGGATGATTATGCATGTACATTTCATATACAGGGTTATAACCCAGGGTGATTTGCTGCCAGCAGCCATATCACCTGCAACTGGCAACTCACTGAAGCTAAGCAGGTGTGAGCCTGGTAAGTACCTGGATGGGAGACTTGCTGAAAAAAACTAAGGTTGCTGCTGGAAGAGGTGTTAGAGGGGCCAGCAGGGGGAGCTCCCCTTGTGGTCTGTGTGGGTCCTTATAGTCCAGTATAGCGATGGGGACACTATACTATCATAAGGAGCAGTTCTTCAGATGAAATATAAAACTGATGTCCTGACTCTCATGTGGTCATTAAAAATCCCAGGGTGCTTCTCCAAAAAGTAAGGGTGTTACCCTGGCACCCTGGCCAAATTTCCCATTGGCCTTTACCAATTATAGCCTCCTAATAATCCCCATATATGAATTGGCTTCATCACTCCATTCTCCTCCCTGGTGATAGCTGATGTGTGGAGAGCATCTATGGTAAATAATTCCTGGTGCATGGTAAACAGTTTCTGATGTATAATGGATATTATTTCAACATCATGCTCCTCACATCTTGAACATCTGACAGTAAAATGTCACCCTTTCTATCGGTAGTTGTCACAGTGGTATATATTCCGCCACAGGCAAATTTCACAAGGACACTGGATGAATTACACTGTCACCTTAACAGACATGAGAATATACATCCTGAAGGGGCATTCGATATAGCGTATGATTTCAATGGTGCAAACTTGAAGAAAGCAACGCCTAATCTACACATCAACTGCCCGAAATGTGGAACATACACATTGGACAATGTTTACACTCCCTTCTGGGATGGTTACAAAGCCCTCCTCTGGCCTCTTTTCGGCAAATCTGATCATGCATCCATTCTGCTACTTCCTGTTTACAAGCAGAAGTTTAAACAGGCGAGGCCAGCGTTAAGAACCATTCATTGTTGGTCAGATGAATCGGATTTTATATTAGGTCACTGTTTTGCTACCACTGACTGGCAAATCTTCCACGAAGCTGTCGGAAATAATATCAATCTGTATGCAGACTATGTTACAGGCTACATCAGTAAAAGTATTGAAGATGTGGTTCCCAGGATTACTGTTTGCGCATATCCAAATCAGAAACCATAGGTAAATGGCGAGATATGTGCCAAACTCAAAGCTAGGACAGCTGCTTTCAATTCTGGTGATATGGATAGATACAAAAAATCAAACTTCAACAACTTCAGGAAAGCCATCAAAATAGCTAAATACAGCTATAGAGTTAAATTAGAGTCATATTATCACGGCTGCAACATACTGAACATGTGGAGTGGTATAGGCACCATTACAGACTACAAAATGCAACCTACAAGAACACAACAGCCTGCCTCTTTTCCTGATGACCTAAATTCATTATATGCTTGGTTTGAGGTCTGTAACGCAGATCCAGACAGGAGGATTCCAGAAATCCAGGGCAAACACCCACTGATCATATTCAGAGCGGATGTGTGTAAAGTTTTTAAAAAGACCAATCCACACAAGGCTCCTGGCCCCGATGCTTTCCCTGGCCATGTTCTGAAGGCATGTGCAGACCAGCTGGCATATGTCTTCTCAGACATATTCAAACTTTCTCTAGTTCAGTCTATAGTTCCTTCCTGCTTTAAGAAATTGTCCCTGTTCTAAGAAATCCAGAGTCAGTTACCTGAATGACTACCGTCACATTGCACTCACATCAGTTAACATGAAGTACTACGAGCACTTGGTCAAAGCATACATCACCTCTTCACTGCCTGACACTCTAGACACACTGCAACTTGCGCATCGCCAGAACAGGTCAAAAGAGGATTCTATAGCCACTGCCCTCCATATTACCCTCTCACACCTGGATAAAAAGGGAAAATATGTGAGAATGCTGTTTGTTGATTACAGCTCAGTATTCAAAACCATAGCTCCAGGACCTGGGACTGAACATTTCCCTTTGTAATTGGATCCTGGACTTCCTGACGGAAGGTCCGCAGGTGGTGAGGGTGGGTACCGATATATCCTCTACCCTGACTCTACACACTGGATCCCCCCAATGCTGTGTGCTTAGCCCTGTCCTCTACTTCTTATTTACCCATGATTGTGTCACCAGGCATAACTCAACTTCCATCATTAAGTCTGCAGACGATACAACAGTCATTGACCTGATCACAGATGGTGAGGAGTCTGTGTACAGGGAGGAGGTTGAAATCCTGGCAGCTTGGTGCCAGGAGAACAATTTCTCTCTGATCATCAGTAAGACTAAGGAGATGGTCTTGGATTATAGGAAACTTAAGATTGCTTGTCTAAATTGTTCATTAAAGTACAAATGTGGAACCCATTAACAATAAAATACTTGTTAATGATGACTCTGTAATGAAATCCATTAGCAATATAGGTCAAAACAAAAACCTTCTTTATTATTAGTATTAGTATTAGAATTTCAAAAATTTGCATGAAAAAAAACTATATATTATGCTGTGCCTATGAAAACCAGTGACAGACATCACACTTTCAAAATATTCATGCAGAAGAAGCAACAGGCTATAATTGGCAATTCTACACCTTTTAGTTTTGTTCAGTCAGCAAGTTGTGCAGACTCACAGCAAAGTTTTTTAAGCATTATATTATAAAAGGAAAACCATATTGTTAAATTTTTGCTAACAAAGTCTATTCTAATACAAAAGTACAGATCCTATGAAGAAATTAATTTTCTTTCCTCTCATCAGTAGATATTTCATATATAGTGGACATGATATACGGTAGAGTTCTCCAAATGACCATTGGATCTATTACAGTTACTGGCAGAAAGTGACTGAAATTCTTAATTGAAATATTGTTTTGTAGGTAATTAACTCATTGTATAGGTTTGATTGGGTTTGTATAACATGCTTTAGTTTATTTGTGTAAATATTAAAATTACCCAACAGTAAATAAATGTCTCTTTTTCTCCTTATTACAGTATGTGAAGAAGCTGTTTCCATAGTGACTGCTGCGAAATGTGTTGAAAGGGCGTTAGTACTTCTTTTTTAAGATGTTTAACCATTAACCTTAATTTATTCGCTACAGTATAAGAAGGATAAGGTTTCTTTAAATATTGTGAAATTGTGAATATAAAGGCTGTTAATAAAGTTAAAAAGTTAATAAATCCTGAACGGGCTAGATTCTCTTGACTCAAAAATTTAGAAATTCTTCTGACAGGTGAGGGATTCTTAATGAGAAGTATAATAGAAATAATGTAAGTGTGAATTTTGCAAAACATTTTCAACACGAGAGTAAATGCAGTAACAGTATGCAAAACCAATGCAGTTAGGAAATAACAATCATGCCAATACATCAAATTAGCACTGGTCTACAGATCCAGCCATTCAAAATGCATGAGTACACTGCGTCAAAACACGGTAGGCGTTGCGCATCACACCGCATCATACCGCTTGTTATGATAATAGTATCAGGAAGCAATTTTCTATTCAAATAGAAATATGATAATAGTATCTGGAAGCAACTTGTAAAACTGCCAGGTAAAGCATTTGAGCTGTTGCCAGAAAACACCCAGTTTTCTGCATTTATTACATGTTTTTTAACATTAAACAACGTAAATCGTTATCTTTTTCTTCTAAGTCCATTAATTAACTTTAAGCATAGCTTTCTCACCATTTAGATTTATTGTTCATACCATCGTTAAACAAAGCAGGAGCATATTGTACTTCCTAATGGCATCATACGTGGAAAGATTAGATTGTAATCGTTTTAATTTTTTAATACATTATCAAAGTGTCATCTATACAACAAAGTTGTATTTATTTAATGCCGCTTGATAGTTATATTCATAGAACTAAAAATTTAAGTTGATACTGTTCAGACTTTTAATAATTTTAAACTGTATTACAGAATTATAAACATTAAACATTAAATAGTCTGTATATTTTATAAAGCAAGATTGCTCAGTTGGACAAAAGTACACAACCTTCCACCTTCATCATAAATAATTTAATTATTCATAAATATTTTATGCATCAAAGTCTTTAACATTTTTAATGGTTTTAACATTCTTGTTCTAACATTATTAAGCTTATATTGTGTACTTCATAAAAACATGTTATGCTTTTCTAAGAATACATAGTAAGAACACTACTTCCTGTTATTGTAAAAAGATAAATGTTGTAGTGATTTAACATCACTTGATAGTTATATGAATATGGAATAGTGTAACTAAGCAGCTAAAATATCACATGTAGACATTTCGGAAACATTTTGACATCCGTTTTTGAAACTTTTATTGTCCATGTGGTGGTGTAGTGGTTATAGACAGCACTGCACCCAATGGTTCAAAGCTCGATTGGAGTATTACTTTCGGTTTGTTACTTACATAGTGAACACATAAAAATAGTCCCCTAGTACAGCTTGTTGGTGTCTCTGGCGTGAATTTGTGTATCTGGTGTAGGCATCCTCTCACGAGGCACCAATAAATGTAGGGGTTTTGTGCATTTACTGGAACAATTATTAATTGTAGCAGTAAGTCACAAAATTATTGTTTGATGGATATTAGAAAACCTACCTTGCGGGATAACAGGAACGCACACACACTGATACTAATTTACGACAAAACATTTATTAATGTGCATAAACATAACAGATCTTATCAGTGAGGGTTAGCAGAATACAAAAGGTATATATTCAATCACAAAGAGTTTCAAACTAAGAGGGACATACATTCAGTATACCATTCATTTATACCGTTTCGTAAATGAACTTGGATTACAACTTCTACACTAGATACTCAAAAGCAAGTACATCACTCATAGGAATTAAATTGATATCAACTGGTGTTGAGGTAACAATTGAATTCTCGAGCTGTAATGCAGAATGTTGAATACTCATCCAATCTGTGTGGATTCAGATCTCCAGGAACAGCGGCAGGCTTGTTGCTGTGTCCAATCGGCATTCTCTGGCCCGGTGCCAGGTGCAGGTGCTGGTTCGGCGTGAGAGAAATAGAAGGAGGGAGAGATTTCTGCTGCGATGCTGACGGTGACTCTCTGAAGACCGGCTAGTAAGTTCTGGCTTTACTAGCGAGAGTTTGTGCACATGAGCGCCCAGCGGGTCCAGCAAGTCACACTCTTTAGACGGGAAGAAGAACGTTTCGTTCCCGATGTAGGGCTAGTTCTGAATCCTGAGATTCAGCTGTCCACAGTTCTGACTGCAGTTCACTCGTTGATCAGGTGAGCGTTAACGGTGGGTTCACGAGGCTTGCTGCTGGGCTAACCTCGGGCGGATCCTTTGGTTACACGCGGCAACCTCCGTTCTCGACTCTTAGAACAAAGAATGTCCTGGAGGAGCCCTTTCTGGGCCCTGTGCTGCCTGTTTTACCTGGAGGAACTATGGTTGTTCACTGGTTGAAAGTTTCGTGGGCATCCGAGACATACGTGGGGTTAACCTGCCCTACCAGTTCCTGATTGGTTGAGGATGAGTAAGCATGAACTCTGACCTTAGGGTTACAAGCAACTTGGGATGAGACTCTCCCTTGGAATCTCCCAGACAGTAAGGTGCCAGAGATTACCATTTATTAGGGTTGCTGGAGAATCTCAGCCTTGGGAGTTGTTCCTTATCAGGACACTCTATCAGCTAGAAAAACACCTTAAATGTGTACCAAATGGAATGGCCTCTCTGTATCCAGCACCACTGAAATGAGGGAAAGAGAGACTGGCAAGGGAGCAGCAAACTTAATTCCTGTATTTTTATAAGCCTTGCTGCTACACTGGATAAATTAAGTGCTGGTATTGTGATGAAGGATTTCTTGGCATAATTCTTTAAGGGAAGAAGGGTTATTTTTACAATTGGCACTCCGATATTCTGACAGATTTAATTCCCCTCATTTACCTAAAATGGATAAAGAAATCATATAGTATTTATGTATTGGAAGGCTCTCTGTTTTATTAACAGACACTCAGACTCAAACCTGTGTTGTACAGTGATATAGACGTGGGTAATGTCATCCCCATTAAACAATGTGCTTATCGCGCAAATTCAATTAAATTAAATTCAATTCAATTCAACTTTATTGTCATTAAACTTACACTGGTGCATAGTATAATGAAAAGTGTTTCTCATTAGTCACTCAGGTGCAGTATATAAATAGGACAGAAGATAAGACAATAGACAGTTACACAATAGCAATAACAGTAACATATAATAACATAACATAAATAACATGTAATCAAGTTATCAAAACTGTGCAAAATTCCGCAAACAGAGAAAATATAACCGGACAAAAACAGTGCAAGGTAATTCTTGGAACAGTGCAAAAAATAGTATGGTTAAAAGTAGTATGGTTAATTAATAAATATTAAATATTATTATGCCTGTTACAGTTTTACTAGGCTATCGAGGGGACAGTACAATTTCGGCTTACTTGTGTGTGTGGTGGTGTAGGAGTACAGTTGTTGTGGGTACAGGAGGACATTAGGAGAGATCATAATAAGGTGGAAGGGAGTGGGGGCGTCACCAACGTGACAGCTCTGGGGAAGAAGCTATTTTGGAGTCTAGTTGTGTGCGACTGGAGTGACTGGAACCTTTTGCCAGATGGTAGGGGAATAAACAAGTTATGACTGGGGTGAGTGGGGTCAGACATAATTTTGGTGGCTTTTTTCAGACTCCTGGTGTTGTATATTTCCTGGATGGATGGTAAGGCACTGCCAATGATGTGTTGGGCAGTTTTGATCCTGCTAAACTAGAAATTAGACACAAGAAGAGTATTATTGTACAATGTTGTGTGGCTCTGGCGGAATTTCTCTGTAAACTGAAGAGTCATAGAGCAGACACGTTGTGAATCGCCTCTTTCTACACTTGTAAGAATATTCCAATGTTAATGCAACACGTAAGATATTATATTAATAACCTTTCAAATCTGAAACTGTTAACTCTACTTCACACCTGCATGTCAAGATCACAGTTTCGAAATAAAAAAAAACATCAAACCTTTGATTGGTGCATGGATGAGAATGTCTTGATTGTTTCGCAAGGATGTGAAATGTGACAATTTGTTACAGTTACCATCAGGAGAAAAAAAAGTTTATTTTTTATTTATGGCTGCTGCAGTGGCTTACAGTGGCTTGCAGTGTCACGTGACTAACTATCCGGCGTCGCCTTGTAAAACCGCCAGGGGGAGCTTAACCTCTCATGTACAGCATTTGAGCCTTTAATTTTGAACTGTGTATTACAGCATGTTAATCATCAGTCATTAAAATGTTGGTATATTTTATGAAAGCAAGATTGCTCAGTTGGACAAAAGTACACAACCTACCTTTATCAGAAATATTTATGCATCAAAGCCTTTACTGAAGATATTACTAATAGTATTAATAATGGATGACTTTGGACAAGCTGTATACTCAAAGTATAATTTCTTTAGCACATTTGAACAAGCACTTGGAATCTGTCCAAGCCATACTTTGTCAGGCATTTTGTTTTACTTTAACGGGCATAAAAACTTTCTTGCTTTTAACAGGGCGTTTCATGATTTCTAACTACGAAAATGATTTAAAATGCGACACCTATCATTCAACTAGAGCTTAAAATATCACAAGGATCCTCAAGAGCACAGCAAAGAGTGTATTAAAAGACATTTGTATTTATCAACGCTTTCTTTTCCGTATACCAGATTTTATGGAACCACTTCAGAGGGGTGTTCCAGGAATCGGCACTTTAAAGAAAAAAATACACACCAGTATTCCATTTCTCCCTAAACATTGTAAGCTTCGAAGTCTTTAACTAACGTGATACCGGAGTCAACAAGCATACTTTTAGAATTTGATTAAAAGGGAATCTAATATGGAATCGCGTATCTCAAGAAATTAATAACGATATAATTATATTCATGTTGCAAAAGAACTGCAACGGACATAAAAACTCCCTTGCTTTTAACAGAGCGTTCCATAATTTCTAACTACGAAAATGCCAGGTGAAAGGATTTGTAAACATATTTTGTTAAAGCAAGTCAGTTTTTTCCGCAGCACATAAAATACATTTTTCCAAGAAAGTTTAGCCTTTGTCACTAATGAAACCACTAAATAAAGACATAAATATAGAAATCTTAAGATTTGTTTTATTTAATGTTGGTAGCAGGATGAACTGTCAGAGTGTATATTTTGTCGCAGAGTTGCTGCAAGATGTTAACAGTGAAAAAGGTATTTAGAAATGAGTTATTTCAAGATGAAAAAGAAAACATACATGAAACATGGTTTCATTATGACCAGAATCGGTCTTGAGATATTTTTAACTTGATTTACAGTATTTGAGAGGTATGTCTTAACACCGATACTACAGTGCTTAAGTACTGCTCAAGTATATGTTTCTAGGTTTATATTATGCATTTCATACGGTCAAATTACTTTTGAGCAACTAATAAGAAGCGCGAAACGGTATGCGTTTTAGTTTCGTTTTGTGCTGGGACCCGTGGATTGATTAGAGATATCAAGTACATACAAGTCATTTTTTAAATGTTGTAGTTCGTCTTGAAAAAATGTTACGAGTACATCATCTATCAACAATTACACAAGTTCTGTTTCCATATTGCGTATTTTGGTTAGGTATTATCAAATCCCGTGGCGCTGTGTGTTAGTTTACTGAGTCCCATGTCACATGGTCTGTGATTGAAACCTGTAAAACTGGTTTAATTCGTCACAGCCAGCACTCTTCAGGTGTGAGGGTCTTCTGCTCAGAATGAAATGCTAAAATGTTTGTGTATATTCTAATGGTAGTGGGGGCAGGGTGTGTGGGAACAGGTTTGGTTGAAATTGCATTGGAGATCTATGTTCTTCACACCTGAAACATTTTCTCCGAAACCATTTTCTTCGCAGTTTAACTGATCTTGTTACAGCATGTTACAGTTTACTATTATTAACCATAATAAAGTGCTTAATGTAAAATAACTAAGATATCCATCCATTATATTCTATAATATCCATGAAATCTATGGCGCTGAAATATGTGTGACAAAGTGGTGGCCTGACACGGTGAGGTGCCCTGGCAGCTGTATGATGCAGTGGTGGCCTGGCACGGTGTCAACAAGTTATCTTTGTCTTATCCATAATAATGTTCACTGCTCTGTCCAGCAAATTAATAATAAACTTTATTTTATATAGCGTTTTAAACGAATAAGTAATTAGATTGCTCATAAACCTAATCACTTTTTCTACATAAACACAGCGTAATTGCTCTCTGAAAATGCTTTTTCTTTTTATTTAGGCTCAGATTTCAATTATAGATCGTATTATTATAAACTTTCTTGTAAAAATGTCTTTTATGTAAACCATGTTTGCTATTAATTCATTTAGGGCTAGAATATGTTCATTGTCTTCCAATCGAGTCGAGTTGACATAGAAGCTTGCCACACCCGGACTGTTACACCAACGCATTAGCATGTTAAAGCGATTTCATTGAGGAGCCTAGCTTTCTTAACTAGTAAGTAATGTACTTCCTTGGTTTTGGAGGGGGGAAGTGTCTTTCGCTGGAAAAATCTTGCCCCCTTCTACTTTGAAAATACCCGTGAAACCGGTTTAATTTATCACAGCCAGCACTCCCACAGAGAGGGGGTTTGTACTCGTTAATGTCTTAGCTGGAACACATCATTATATCTCATTTTGTATTTCTATAAAAAAAAATTGCCCAGCTTAACGCTATTGTTGTTATTGTTTTTATCCTGTAAAGCGCTTTGAGGAGCACAGCTTTCTCACCACTTGGATTACTTTTTGATACCATCCTTACACAAAGCAGAAACTTCTTGTATTTTCCGATGACATTCAAGTGGAAAGATTACAGATTTTAATCGTCTTTTTTCTGAACCAGGGAAAATCTGATCATGTTTCTCTATAACAATAATATAAAACTTTATTTTACATATCACCTTTAAAAGTGGCATCTCAAAGCAATACAGTAGATGTAAACCACAGATTACAAAGTAAATACCCAGACAAACGCAAACACATTTTTAATAAAATGCTTTTATTCATTCAGCAGAGAGAGAGCGTAAAACCTGGGCGTAACAGCTGTTCCTTTTTCTGATCACTCGCTCTCTGGATAAACGTCTCGCCTGTCCTGTTCTTTGTTTTCCTAATTTGCTGATTATGCCTTCTGCGATCCACTCCTACCCTCACACCTAAAGAAGACTATTTAAAATTTCTTTGCGCGGTCCATTGTGCAATTAACCCTTGTATGTGCTGTCCTTAAGGTGATATCACATAAAGGTGATATGTAAAATAATGTTTTTTAATTTAATTAATTTCTTTAGATATGCGATTCTTTTAATACAGTCTTTGCTGTGCTCTTGGGGATCCTTGTGATATTTCAAGCTCTGGTTGAATGATAAGTGTCGCAGTTTAAATAATTTTCGTAGTAAGAAATTATGGAACGCTCTGTTAAAAGCAAGGGAGTTTTTATGTCAGTTGCAGTAAAAGAAAATGCCTGACAAAGTAGGGGTTGGACAGATTCCAAGTGCATTTTTGCAATTTACGTTGCATTGTCCATTGTGCTGCTGTAATACAGTTTAAAATAATTCAAAGTCTAAACAGTATCAGCTTTATTTATGGGTTGCAATTTAAAAAAAGCCAAAAACCGCACTCAAAATGCAATTTAGAGCTTTCTGGCAAGAGGAGACACCCAAATTAATAATGTAACATGCCACTGTTTGTGCACGAACAAGGTTATACTAAAATTTCCTTAGGTATGCGATTAAAAAAAAATGTAATCTCCGGCGGAACACATTCCATAAGAATCAGTGCTTTTATATATCGCCTTTAAAGGTGGCTTCTCAAAACGCCCTACAGGATAAAAACAGCAATAACAACAATATTGTATTTCATTGCACTTTGAAAACCAAGTAATAACTTAACTATATGTGCAAACGTTTTATGATATGTCGCTGTTGTGAACGTCTGTGGAGTGTATCTTATTTGCCTGTCTGTCCTGGCTCTCTCGCTCGCCCTCCCCCCCTCTCTCCCTCAATTCAATTCAATTCAAGGTGCTTTATTAGCATGACAGATGGGTACAATCAGTGTTGAGTATTTACTTTGCTTTGAGATTCCACTTTTAAAGGTGATATATAAAATCAAAGCTTTAACTTTCTTTAACTCCAAGTCTGAGTTCTCGTGTCTGTCCTATCCGAACTCGAAGTATTACAATATGTATCTTTATAGCAGGTGGTGTACAGCTTTTTAGAATAGATTACACTTTTCTAAAATGTATTTAAAAAATAAAAATGATTACAATCGAATCTTTCCACGTTTGATCCCAAGATCCCAAGAAAAATAAATCTAAACAGGGAAAAAGCTATGCTGAAAGTTTATTAAGATACTTAGAAGACAAAGATATCAATTTATGTTGCATTTGTCTGATTGTGAATAAAAAACACATATATTTAAACCCGCGTTTGCGATTTAAATCAAAATGCGATTTAAATCAATATAAATGTTTATATTAACGCCTAGGTGATTATTCATTGTTATGAAAATGACTTAAATTCGATCATGTTGTGATATTTAAAAATATATTTAATATATTTAACATGTTGTGATATTTAAAAATATAAATTTGTTTGGTGCGAGTGAGGTTTTATTTAATCTCTGACTCAGGGAAACGTTTAATTTTTTCAAAGAAATGTTTGTTAAAGGAAATTCATGGCTCCAGCAGGATTCGATCACAGACTGTGTGATGTGGGAGTCAGGAACCTAACCCACAGCGCCACCGGCAAGGTCACATGCAGAGTACTGAAAAAGCACTACAGAAACATTATCAACAGACAATGTACAGCGTGTATTATTCTTGTGTTGCGGTACATGAATATAATTATATCGTTATTAATTTCTTTAGATACGCGATTCCATATTATATTCCCTTTTAATCAAATTCTAAAAGTATGCTTGTTGACTCCGGTATCACGTTAGTTAAAGACTTCGATGCTTAAAATGTTTATGGAGAAATGGAATACTGGTGTGTATGCTTTCTTTAAAGTACTGAGACCAGCCATATACTGTATGTTTAAGTTCCAAAATTAATATCGTTTATGGCCTTCACACGCGTTACAGTATGCTCCTATTCTTTTTATGCTCAGGTACTAAGATTTCCCTTCAGTGGTAAAATTCCATATAAATATTCAATACTTCAATGAGAAAAAGAATGTGGACTAGGGCAATACTTTGAGTTTACAGCTTGTCCAAGGTCATTCATTATTAATACTATTAGTAATATCTTCGTAAAGACTTTGATGGCGACAGCTCAAACATGAGAGGTTGAGTTTTATTAGCTCCACCTTGCGGAACTTCCAGATACTATTATTTTGCTTGCGGTATTATAGGAGAATTTATGGTAACTCGCAGTATTTACCGGTAACTCTTGGTAGACTGCGTTAAGCTCACTGCAAAATAATGCGGTATCGCCCGTGCATTTTGAATGGCTGCATCTGTAGATTGTTTTGGTTCTAGCAAACAATAATAATAGTTGTTAAAATCCAAACACACATAATGAGATCACTCTCTGTCAGTATGTGTAACATTCTGGGTCTGGGCTCCTCTGTATTTGGGCTGAAGAGAGTTCAAAAACATTATTAAATGCACTGACATCATAATATGACAAGAGACATTGTTTAGGGGAGACTTGCCCACCCACTGTCCCCCTGGTATCGTGAAGCTCATTGTCCCTTAGCTTACCAAAACCAGAATCATTCGGGGCTTCTCTTTTCAGTATAGAAGAATTATATTCCTTGTTCCTTGGAGATTACCATCTGCTGGTAAGATATACCGACCATATACAATTTCTTGCATAAGGAATTCATATTTTGCATTCACCGATCCCCCTGAGTCCCGTGATTCTGGCTGTTGTGCCTGAAATGCTATTGAGCCATGAAGAAGACCCACCTATCCCAGTGTATTACCTGTAGTGTTATCTTCAAAAAATCATTAAAAAATAAAGAAAGGGGCCACAGCCACAGCAAGGTTGTATAGGGTTAGGGGGCCTATCTTGTGTGTAAAACACTTGGTTTCAGCAGTGTGGCTGTTGTATTCGAAATGCTATTGAGCCATGAAGACGACCCACCTATCCCAGTCTATTACCTGTAGTGTTATCTTCAGAAAATCATTAAAAAATAAAGCAAGGGGCCACAGCCACAGCAAGGTTGTATAAGGTTAGGGGGGCTACCTGGTGTGTAAAACACTTGGTTTCAGCAGTGTGGCTGTTGTGCCTGAAATGCTATTGAGCCATGAAGAAGACCCACCTATCCCAGTGTGTTACCTGTAGTGTTATCTTCAAAAAATAATAAAAAAAATAAAGAAATGTTCCACAACCCAAAACAAAGCTGGGAAAAGTCAGAGGACCTGCTTAGTGTGCAAAACACTTACTTGCACCAGTAGTTTAAATACTATTGGTTTGTGAACAGAATACCCCTATCCCAGTGGATTGTGCCACATTAAGTAAAAGCACGAGAAAAAGAGATTCAGAACACAAAGCTGTGTCAGTGTTCTGTGTAAAAAGTCGGTTTGAACATGGGAGCTGTTTTTAATAAGCTGCTGAGTAAAGAATATTTTAATCTTCCTGCTGTCAGTAGTATTGTGAATATAGGTGACCCTTACCTGAATGAAAACAGGATGTAAAGGAAGGGTTTCAGAAATCAAAAAAAGCTTTATTCCCGTGCTTACAGTCTGGGTAATTGGAGACTGCGCTGTTCTGCTTCCTATGGTCATATACGGGTTTTTCGCACGAAGCTGTATTGAACAGTACTTCTCGCATTGTGAACCTGTGCACACAGCGGTCCCCTGGGTTCTAGTTAGTGCGTAATTACGCATCAATGAAAAACCGGAGGTTTAAAAATAGATAATTAGCTCACTGATAGTTTGATGTAGAGGCTGTGGAAATTTCCACAAGTCATGGTCTTTAAAATGCACTCAGTTTGAAGGCGTTCTGTGCTTCCATTGCAAAGATATGGACAAAAGAATATTCGAGCGTGGTAAAAAAAAAATCATAAAAACGACAAAGTAAAGACTGAGAAAGCATTCACAATGTATTTTATACACAAAGCAAGTGTTTTTGTAACTATAAGAGATTTCGCGAAAGCGCTACAGGCGTGCCAAAATCGTTTTCGAACTTCAAGCTAACTTTATCCCGGTGGACTGTGCGCTACTTTGTCAGCAACCTGCTAATCTGCTTAACACCTGTAGAAAACATTTTATTTCTGTACGGAATGCATGTTGCGTTTACAAAAATAAAATGCTTCAAATGTTTAATTAATTAAGTAAAAAGAACTTACAGCTTACACAAAGACTCAAAGACTCTACGTGCATAAAAAGTGTTTTTAATTGATTTATATAGTCTTTTCATGTTGATTTAAGTGTCCTTCTTTCAGTTATATTGCATGATTATTGTTATGATTTCTCTATTATTATCGAATCCATCAACTCCTTCACTTGTGATTATTTTGTTAATTTGTAATGTTGTTTGTAATGTTGTGCTCCCTGTACAAGTTAAGCTTTGATGCAGTACAAATAAATGTATTTCCCACAAGTTATACTGTAGTGACTTTAAAACTATACAACATTGCAATGTTTGCATGCATCTTTGTTCAAGTTTTAAAACTACAGTATGGAAAAACAGGACATTTGATTGATGGTTGCCTTATATTTATTTTAAAAAATGAAATAAAAAATTAAGATACAATGACGTGTTCCTGCCTAACTCAAACATTGCGTGACTTTGAAAGCTGTAAAAAATGGTTTAGATAGCAGAAAGTCACCTTGCTCTTACAAGCGAGTCTGTTAAGCAGAGTTTGTGTTAACGTAACACAACATTGTCAGTAAAAAAATGACACCTTTCCTTCCCCTGTATATTCTCATGTACTAGCAGAATAGGTGAACCTTCCAATGAAAGATAGGTTTCTTTCACCCAAGACTGTCAGGAAACAGTCGAAACTTGCCACACCCAGACTGCTAATTCAACCAACCTTTTTTAAAAGCTTTGCAAATGTGCTCACACTGTAGGATATGCACTTGATGCGTCACAGGTGTCACATTTACTGTACATGCCAAACCGGTTACTATCCGTTGCGATTATTATTTCTCCATAGCCTCTGCTTTATCATTTATACAGTATGCCTATCCCAGAGACATTTTCATTGTTGATAACTATGCAGGGAGAGCATGTAGATTCCAAAACACGGCAGCAGAAGTGAGCAATTACCTGCTCTAAAATGAATGTGTTCCCAAAAGCATATACTATACGATTATCGCAGCATTTGGAAACTTTCCCGATACATATTCATGTTATGTACTCTAGCAGAATACACACTGTATTCATTATTGTTGGTGCTGAGCTTCAAGCTTTGGGCCGCCTACTTACTTATTCGACTAGCTTGCAGAGAAAGTCATTGCCCTTCCCTCTGCCTACCTCACCTGTTCCCATTTTTTAACAATTCTGTGTCCGAATCGCGGTGGGTTGCAGGCTCTGTGTCCTTTGTTCACAAAGTTATTGACATCTGAAACATCATGTCTCATAAGTAGTTATTTTAATAAGCGAAGCTTATGAAATCTGAAGAAAAAATGACTCTGAAAAAGTTACAAGAAGCTTGAAATTATTATTATTAAATTAATACTGTTCATAATGACCAGACACATTATTATAGTTTCAGTGGTATTTTTAATACCGCTTTGTTATTCTCAATTCTAATAACAATATATATGATTTTGTTTTAAGGCTTGAGGCGTCTGTTAAATTGCCCCACTGTATAAAGTGTTTTGAATTAAACCGATTGAACAGTTGACAGTATTTACTTTTGCTAATTCATATTTTTATTTCATTATTAATATTACTTAGCATTGAATATGTTATAATATATATGCAAAAAATGTTAATATATTGTACATAATACTTCATTATGTGAATTAGTCAAATTAAAAATAAAACGTGTTTACAAAGAAAGTGTATTACAGTAATATTACCAGCTATATTAATACATATATTTAGATCTTTAAATTAATATTGTTATTAATTTATTTAGATATGCAATTCCATATTATATTCCCTATTAATGAAATTCTAAAAAGTATGCGTTCCTTTTCCAGCGATAATGAGTGCAAGTATTCATAGAAAAGGTTTATCACTTAATTCACTTTGAACGTGTCGTGTTCAAAGGAATTTCTACGGCTGACAGCTCCACATCATCTTCCCTTCATAACTAACCTCATTAGATCTCTCAACTCTAAACTCTTCCAGTTTCTCACTACAGAGAAGGACAAAAAACTCAGTCATCTTCTACAGAAGAAAACCATCAACACCCCGAATACCCTCACCAACCCTAACCTTGTCACCATACCTTCTGACCTTTCCCTTTCACAGGATGAGCAATCCCTCCTCAGCAAAGGGCTTAGTTTTGTACCAGTTCACAGGAAGCTGGACATCCCCCAGACTAATGTCGACCTTAACCGCTTTTACCGCAGGATCCGTCTCAGAGCACATTTTGCCGACAATTCCTCTTCACAGGCAGCTGATAAAAACCCGGTTATTGATGTCATTAACAACATTAATCCCAAACAGAGCTGTTGGACTCCCTCCTCTGGCCGTTTTCCACCAGTTGATTATTTCATCAACCAATGCACTAATCAAGCTCCCAAGGCACTCTCTATACCCAGTAAACATAGGTCTAACCTCACCCAAGGAGAAAATCAGGCGCTCCAGTCACTCCGCAACAGGGATGATATCGTCATCAAACCAGCAGACAAAGGAGGTGCTGTTGTGGTGTGACGTAAGGATCTATATATCTTTGAAGCCTCT
This sequence comes from Lepisosteus oculatus, assembly GCF_040954835.1. Taxonomy (NCBI): domain Eukaryota; kingdom Metazoa; phylum Chordata; class Actinopteri; order Semionotiformes; family Lepisosteidae; genus Lepisosteus; species Lepisosteus oculatus. The sequence goes on from NC_090705.1 coordinate 26,062,333, forward strand.
AGACAACTAACTGACACTTCTGCCTACCTCCCTCTCCAACAGGATCCTACCACTGACTACCAAAAGGAAGTGGTATCCACCATTTCTCTTCTTATCAGCAGTAATGAGCTCCCTCAGGAGGCAAACTGGCTCATCATGGAACATCCACAGGTATCTCAATTTTACCTCCTCCCCAAAATCCACAAACCGGACACCCCTGGAGGCCCCATCATATCAGCATGTAACTGTCCAACTACTTACATCTCAGCCTTTCTCGACAGCCTCATGAGACCAATGGTTGAAGATCTTCCCTCATACATCAAAGACACCAACCACGCGCTCCAACTTTTTAATGATTTCCAATTTCAGGGTACTGAATGCTACATTTTTACCATGGACATCACATCTCTGTACACCGTCATTCCCCATAATGACGGCCTTACAGCCCTCAAGCACACGCTGGACAAACACACAGTGCTTGATCCACCGACCCACACCCTGGTACGCTTTGCAGAATTGGTCCTCACACTGAACGCATTCTCTTTCAATAATCTTTTTTATCAACAGCTCAGTGGAGTTGCCATGGGCACCAGAATGGGACCCAGCTATGCTAACATTTTTGGCGGCTGGGTAGAAGAACACTTCTTCGCTTCCTACACTGGCTATGTCCCTGACCTCTACAAACGATATATTGATGACTGCGTCGGTGCCGCCACATGCTCCAACGATCAGCTTGAGTTCTTCCTGCACCATTTCACCAACTTCCACCCGTCCCTCAAATATACGGTTAACATATCTTCCACCACTCTTCCGTTTCTAGACATCCACTTGTCTATCAACTACCCCTGACTGTCCACTTCAGTTTATTACAAACCCACGGATTCACACAGCTACCTCCTGTACAGCTCATTTCACCCCAACCACACTAAAAACGCTCTTCCTTTTTCACAGTTCCTTAGGTTACGATGATTATGCAGTGACGACATCGACTTCGAGAACCAAGCCCTCGAAATGTACTCATTTTTCAACAACAGAGGATACCCCAACAGTGTGATTGACAGGGCCCTTGCCCGAGCCAAAAACACCCCCCGGACCATCAACCCAATCAGGAACTCCCACCGTAACAACCGCATTCCTTCCTTACCACCCTAACACACTTCCTATCCCCAGGACCATTAACCACAACTTTTCCATCCTACAGGATCCCTCCATTGGGGCCCTCTTTTCTGATCACCCTATCATCTCATATCGCCGACCACCTAATCTGCGTAACCTCCTTGTTCACAGCTCCCTTGACCGCCCTCAACAACCATCCACACCAGGCACTTTCCCTTGCAACAGAGCTTGCTGTATCACCTGCAAGTACACAGCCACCACCACACTCATTCAAGGCCCCTCAGGACAATTCCGGATCACCAAGACAGCATCTTGTACCTCCAGCAACCTTATTTACTGTATCTCTTGCAGTAAATGCCCAGCCATCTACATTGGAGAAACAGGAAGGAGACTCGGAGACCGCTTCAGAGAACACGTCAGGGCTGTGAAGATTAAAGATCTCTCCAAGACCATTGTTTCTCATTTCACCTCTGATGACCACGACCACTCTAATCTCTCCGTCTGTGCTCTCAAAGACGGTTTTCCGAACTTATACATCAAAGACCACCAAAACTAAAATTATTCTGCAGCTAGGATCACACATTCTCCCTTTCCTTAACGACAGACTACTGTTCTTTTAAATTTTCTCCATTCACTGGAAGTTTCATTTCACACCTCTCTGCACCCATTCTGACTTCACACCTCTTGATTGGCCTCTCTTTCTGTCCCCTGCTCCCGCCTCTCACTCCTCCTCCCTCCCAACCTTTGTTCTCCCGCTAGTTTACCTTTGCCTACTGCCCTGTCTCTCTCACACCTGAAGAAGGCTCCACGGCCGAAACGTTGTGTTCTCTTTCTTCTTTTTTTCAGCATGGAATAAACCTATTACTTGTTCCTTTAAACCTATTACTTGTTCCTTTGCAGCCTACACATGCTGAGGCAGCTACCCACCTGAGCTATAGTTGACATAATATGTTTATTTTCCTAAATTAATATTGTTTATAACCTTCAAACGTGTTTTGCTCCTCTTCTTTTTATGTTCAGCTACTAAAATTTCCCTTTAGTTGTAAAATTCCATATTAATATTCAATATTAAGCAGATTAAAACATGCACAGTAAAGAGAATAAATGATTAAATTGTTTCACTAATAACCAACGCATCATGAGTGCCCCTGTCGGTCATTTTGACAAGCCAATCATGTACTGCGGTACAATTAGGTGAACTGTAGATAATTTCACACTGTATGGGGTTGTATCGTGCATTTTGACTGGCCGCATCTGGATATATACAATGTTTTAATTTTGTAATGTAAAATGCTACATTGTATATTTACAATGTTACAAAATCAGCAGTTGGAAAAAGTACTAAATGGGGAAGTTATCTAAACAATAAAAAGTAATATTTTAATGCCATCTTGCTACACAAGCAAATACGAAATCGGAATAATTTCACCTCCTTAAATCAGGGAATACCATGCATTGCATGGGTTTTATTTTCCTGCAGAGCTAAAGAAAAGAGTAATAACTGGACCTAAACTTAGACAAATATTTACTATCAACAAATAACAGAACTATACAAACATATGGCATTACACAACATACAACTGTCAAAATAAGAATGGATAAGTGCAATAAGACGAGATCACTTTATTGGTCATATACAATTTCTTGTATTAGGAATTTGTCTTTTCACATACCCCAACTTGCTCTCCATGAGACACACAGACACACTGACAGAGAGAGAAGCTTGGGGGCAGAGCGCAGGGTCATATGGCACCCGTGGAGCAGTTGGGGCTAAGGGCCTTGCTCAGGGGCCCAATGCAGTAAGATTCCTCTGCCTGCCACAGGATACGAACTAGCAACTTCCCAGCCATAGGCACAGATACTTAGCCACAGAGCAACCATACCACTCAGTATTCCTATATAGGGAGAATACCTTCAATGTACATTATTTAGAAATTCAGAAATCCATCTTTAGATTCTAAAGACAATAAAATCTTATCAGTCCAAAGAGAGAAAACTATTTTCTAACATGAAACCTTGTCTAACAAAAGCATCAATGAAATAGATGGTAACTCTCAAAAGACAAGCTTAAGGGGAAGGGGAGGATAGTAAATGATAGTAGATGATGGAGATGGCTGTCCATCCTTATGTTTTTGTTCTTCTCCTTTTCTTGCTTCCCTGGTATCCCCTTTCTCCCTCCTGTCAGCCTCATTTAATATGCCAGGAGGAATAATCCAGTCACTGTTGACTATATTGAACTATGTTGAATATATGGCTGGTTTAATAACAATATTTTCACTTAACCTCAGTAAATTATTAGGACTCCTTTTGACCAGCTGTGTCTTCTTCAATGGTTACATGCTGCTTGGCCCAGCAGTACTAGATAGTGGTACTACTGAAACTACAACAGATAACAATAGACGAGGTTGAGGAGCAAAACCCAAAGTCTCCAAAAACAACAACAATTTCCTCAGAGTGAGCTCTGCACATGATAAATGAGCCCAAGTCTTGAGATCAACCCTGCTGCTAGCAGAGGAGTTAAGAAACACAAATGCTCAAAATGGGCTCAATGAGTGTTGTACACTTTTGTTGTCTTTTCTCTCTTCAGCCAAGGTTTCCATCTTGTCAGTTTTTTTTCTTTTTTGAATGCCACTAAAGTGTGTTTGTGGTCATTAAACTACTACTATATGTACAGTACATATATATTCATACATATTTATGATTTGTGTTAATAGAATTGGGGTCAAAGATTCTGGATGACAACAGCAGCTCAGGAACAGCCATCCAACTAAATTTTTTCCTCATTTGTCAGTAAGAAACTGTGTCTAGTTAGTTATTTTTACCACCGTAAGCGTTACAAAACCCAACAGCGGAATCCTTGTAGTTTGAGATCTCCCTCTTGAGTTCTCTAAAACACAGAGCTTGTTGATTTTAAACCTCTCTGTGCTGCTCACAGGCTGACTGGCAAGTTTCCAGTTAGTACCCTGAATTGGCTCAAGGTCCTATGGGACTCAGTCGTTTAAATATGGCATATAGAACCTTATAAAAGTTTTGCTGCAGTTCCAATAACTAGGGGTTTGCATGGCTTACAGTGTTGATGCGACCAGTATCTGTCCTCCAGCTGACCCTTAAGTTCTCCCAAGCAAAAAGATATAATAAGCTGGTCTGACTGCCAAGTATTTCAGTTTAGCCCTTTTCACCTCAGTTAAGGAAGGCTCTGAGAATATGAGGTCCATGGTAACTTATAATTTACATGCAGTGCCATAACTATTGCATTTTAAAGGTACTGTATGCCATTTTCAATAACTGCTCATCTAATTCAGGGTCATGTTGGTACAGAGCCTATCCTGGGAAGCACTGGTGCAGAATAGACCCTGGATGGGATGTTAGTCCATTACAGGGCACACAAAAAACACACATACTCACACCAGGGTGAGTTTTAACAGAAGTCAATTTTCTTACCAGTATGTTTTCGGACAGTGGGAGGAAAAGAGGGCACCTGGAAGAAACCCATGCAAACACAGGGAGAGCATGTAAACTCCACACATATTGCATCCCAGCGACAATTAACCACTGTGCCAACATGCCACCCTTATATACATATTTAAGTGAAGATTTTTCTTCTGCTTGAATGTTAAAACTATGTTGGTGAAAGAAACATCAGCAAAAACTGCAAACTTGTGTGGCTGTAATTCTAACCTTGGGTGTGGTGATTATTTTTTTCAGTTTTACAATGAAATCTAAAAAAGTGTTCAACAAAGTACGAAGGTGCTATTATGGACTCAAAAAATGACCTGCTGCACCAAATTTGCAGCCTCAGTTACCTGAATAATGGAGTGCTGGTTAGGATTCAGAACAGGGGGTCACGGGTTCAGATTCTGGGTCACATGCAACTGTTACACCCTTGGCAAATGTATTTGACTGAGATTGCTTTTGTATTTGCTCTGTTGTGTTAATGGATACATTCCAGGTTGGCACTGTAAATAAGAATTTGATCTTAATGGGCTGATTGGCAATCTTGTTAAATAATATATTTCAATAATAACTGTGTTGGTAGACAAAGGAACAGTTAATACTGTATGACAAAGATAATATGTAGAATATATACTGTATATAGTGCAATTGCCTCCAACAGAAAGCTTTTTATTAAGAACAATTATTTTAAGGAAATGTTTAATGTCTTAAATCTAAAGCAGTCTACTGTACCAACTGTTTTGCCAAATAACCTTTGCACAGTAGCTTAAATATGCTTGCTAGAATAGTATTTTTATTTGAATACATTGTAAATACAATCATTGTAAAAATATAGTGTACAGTACATTCTCACTTGCCACATTTTCACTAAGACAAGATATGTACAAGATGTATATATAAATATAATATTTTTTTATATCTTTATATTCTTAAAGCTTGGCTGAAATAAAATTAACACATACAAAGTTCTTGTGAGCAAAATATTGTGATGTCTTGAAATAGGTTTTAATGATTTGGAAGGAAAATCAATGGAGTATTGACAAAGAATAAATCTTCATAGACTGTTTTTTTTTCTGAATGTCCATATTATTGAATGACCTTTACTTTTCTTCTTTGTTCTTCTGAGATTCTGCTGTAGAATGATAAGAGATGTCTTCAGTGTTTTGACCATTTTTGAGCTAAAATGAACAACACTGTCTTTGAAAGAATGAGGGCAAATACAGTGCAGTACAATTCTTCCAATTAGGAACATGCATAAATTCCCGAGGTTACCACAACATAAGTTGTGTTATAAGTTGATTATAGGAACAGGTCCCCTGTGTATTATGAAAGGTTGCTTGCAGTGAATGCCTGGCTGCAGTATCAACCCGATCCCCCAGTCATTGCAGTCAGATCATGAACAGACAGATGGTACCAGATGGTACAAAGCAGGCGTTAACAATACAAGCCGTCATTCGATTTTGTGACACAGGAGTTGGAATAAAGAATGTACACTGACAATGTGCTTGAACTGAAAGGGCCTTTTTGTGCCTATTTCTTCATCTTTATTCACATATTTGAACAGAAAAAAATCAGTGTATCCTTTTATCATTTTAAAATGTAGTATGTTTTTATTTTTTCTCCTACTTTTGTGTCCAACTCCTCTGGTGCACTAATCAAAATTATTATACACTATAAAAGAAGTGTGAAAGTCCAAAATCAAGAAATAGCATTCACGGTCTTTGGTTTTCAAGACTTTTGGCAAGGACCTACTGTATATAATTCAGCACAAAACACCTAAGTCAAATTAATCATTTTCATTTTGCTTCAGACACACTGTACTGTATTTCATTCTTTCATTTGTCTTGTCAAAGCAGCAGAGCAAGTTTTCTGACTATCATCCTTTCTAAAGTTGCCTCCTGAAAGCTTTTTGTTATTTTCTTCTGTGTTATAAGCACAAGGCTGTGCTGGAAATTTCCTAGGTCACCTAAAAATCTAATGTCAGGGATTATCGCTGTTTTAGAGTCATGTTTATGAAATGCACATCAGTTTGTGATGTCTATTTGTTTGATGATAGCACCTATTGATTTAATGTATATGGTTTTATGAAAATAGTGTAGCTGGGATATTTAAAGCATTTTATTTCCATTTTATTTTCCTTTCAATGAATGACAATGAGCCACAAACCTAAATTGTTCTTCCACTTCTCATCTTGCCCACTGTATTTCTCCTTTGCTTGACAAAAATGCCCTCTGAAGAATTTTATTATCACATGACATGAAAATAATAACAAATTTCTTAGTTTTAGTCTGCCACATCTTTTTATTTGTGGCACATTTTTTATGTTTAATTTGTGTGTCTTTTGCACTTCAGTATTGTACTGTATACTTAATACAATACTTCAGTACTGTAGTATTGTTATTAACAAGCAAAGCTATGGAATTAGAAACTAAATTTCTACCCTTTAAATTATATTTCATTTTAGGTTTGGAATGGGACACTGTTCAGGAGTACAGTATAATTAAAAAGATTGTCGCATATTCCAAGGCTTCTGACAGCTTAAATGTCCATATAAAGGTAGGTTTATGTGCTTTCCAGGGGCTGTTTTAGGAAGCTAACTGTTTCACAAGAAAGATGAGGTTTTTGGATGTTAAAATGACTAACATCCAAAAGCCTCATCTTTTTTAAAATGACTCATTAAGCACAATTTCTTGAATAACTTTACAGAATATTGTTCCCTTAAGGCATTCACATTTTAGAAAATTTGATTTGCTTTTTATTTCCTTTTTTTCTCCTGGAACTCATATTCTTTCTGGGCTAAGTAAATTCATTCAAGGGAACTCGGATAAAGCTTTGATAAAATTGTATTAAACTCATGGATATGCAGATAAGTTCTGCTCATATTTAGCTTTTAACCTTGTTTTCTAAAATATCTTTCTCTTCAGATTAACCCATTGTTAACCAGTTTTTCTGATTAGCAATGAGGCATATGCTGATAGTATTCTAGTAGTTTGCATCTACTTTCATACAGCTCCAACATGCAGATGTAATGTGGGAGAAACAGGTGATGACAAACAAATGTTCTACAAAAATTGTAGCAAATACTTCAGTATATAATCTGTTTTTGATTATAAGTGGTGGCTGATCTCTATGATCACAGGTCCAACACTGGGTTACTACCTGATTGTGAATAGGATTTCTCAAACTGTGGTGTACAATTTGCTGAGCACAAAAGGGCATAGGGTAGGATTAGCCTTACCTTTTAGAGGGGATTCGGATCTAGAAGTTGCATCCTACCCAACACTCAGCAAAGAAAAAAAAAACACTGTATCATCAGGAAAGGAACTAGGCTTGGTTTAACAGGGGAAACCAAACCAAAAATGCAAAAAGAAAAACAGCAGGCCAGAACAAAACTCAACCAACCACTACTTTACCACCTAGGTCAGGTTATATACTAAAAGCCCCACTCCTGGTCCTCTTAACAGGTAAACCTCTGTTTTAAAGGATGGATGAACAGGCTTTGTAGCCTGATGCAAGATGGTAGAACAGACGGACACAAGACACAATTGTGGACACACAACAGATAACACAACAAAATATAACAATATATATATAATCCAAAAACTAACATATACTACAGAAAGAACTATATACAAATGATCTACAGTTTGACAGCCCACAAGGCCATGTGACGGGGCCTAGCACAGCCCTTTTTCACTTTACTTCCCCTCTCTTCTGGAATTATTGAGAAGTCACATATGATTGATGTGACACATATGATTTGTTTTTTCCAAAATCCTTCCCATCTCAATTACTCCTCAGAATGATCATTGTCCAGGTTTGGGTGTTGGGAGAAAAGGTCTGCTATCAGATTTGTAGCACAAGGGCAGTAAATAACATTGAAATCATAAGCTTGCAGAAACAAAGCCCAATGGGTCAAATGATAATTGGTATCCTTCATTTTATTTAGATGTTGGAAGTCCCAGTGATCCATTTCAAGGATGAAGGATCTTACCAGCAGGTACTACCAGAGACTCTCCAATGCCCATTTGATGGCTAGGCATTCTATTTCAATGGTGGAATACCAAGTTTCCCATTTCCTGCTGTAGGGGTTTTGTGCATTTACTAGGACAATTATTAATTGTAGCAGTAAGTCACAAAATGATTCTTCGATGGCTATTAGAAATCCAACTTTGCGGAATAACTAAGCAACGCACACACATGGATACTAATACACATGAAAACATTTATAAATATATAAAATATGCATATAAACATAACAGATCTTATAGTGAAGGTTAGCAGAATATAAAAGGTATATATTCAGTCACGAAGAGTAAAAATGTTGAATACTCATCCAATTTATGTGGATTCAGGTCTCCCGCGGACACAAAGGAACAGCTGTTGTTGCGTCCAATCGGCGTCCAGGCAGTCCTGGTGCAGCTACGATTGTTCATTGGTTGAAAGTTTCATGGGCTATCGAGACCCACGTGGGGTTACCTTTCCCTACCAATTCCTGATTGGCTGATCAAGGTGAAGGATGAGTAACAATGCTCTCTGACCTTGAGGTTGTAAACACTTTTGGATGTGACTCTCCCTTGGAACCTCCCAGACAGAAAGGCACCAGAGATGACCATTCATTAGGGTGGCTGGAGAATCTCAGCCCTGGAAGTTGTTCCTTATCAGAAAACTCTATCAGACAGAAAAACACCTTAAATCTGAACCACATGGAATGGCCTCTCTGTGTCCAGCACCACTGAGATGAGGGAGAGAGAGACTGGCAAGGGAGTAGCAAACTTAATTACTGTATTATTAATAAGCCTTGCCGCTACACTGCTGAGGAATAAGATGGTATGTCCCTGTTCCCTAAACCTCTGGACTAGCACTGCCCCAATGCCATGCTCAGAAGCATCCATCTGGATCTTTCAGGACCTTGAACAGTTTTGTAAAATCAGGTCTTTTACACCAGTACAGGATCACAGGTGATGTCTTCTTGTAGTTGACCAAAGGCCTGTTCACGTTCAGCAGTCCAGTGTAATTTTGGGGAATTCTGTGCAAAATCAGAATTTTGTGCAAAATCCAGGTGAATTCTGAGCAAAATTTGATATAAAACCAAGCTGTTTTTATAAATGTTGAAGTTGCACAGGCAGTAATTGTGGCTATTTTGTTGATTTAGGGTTTAATAAGTCCATTTCCAAGAGTGTACCCCAAGTATTGGACGACAGGCAAACAAGCATTTTGTTCCATTAATTTTAAGACAATGCTTATTATGTACCTCTTGGATATGAGTTAGATGGCTCAAACATGTGGGACTAAAAATCATCACATCATCCAGATAGCAGCTGCAAAGTCAAGGAAGGAAGCTAGGATATCACCCACTGAAAAGTAGCTTTGTGCTCCATGAGTCCAAAGGGTATTACACAAACTGGAATAAGATGTTTAGAAAGCAGCCTGCTTTTGGGATTCTGGACAAAGAGGCACTTGCCAATATCCTTTCATGAGATCAATGTTGTCAGATACTGTAAGACGCTTTTTCTTATCAGTCTATCAGCTTATAAATCTTAGACACGATATATATCAGTCAATTTTAGTGACTCATTTTTTTCATACAGAATTTTAGAATTTCAGAAAATCTATACAGAATCTCACACTTCTGTTTGAGCAGATTTATATGAAATGGAAAGTTACGTTTATAGTTTACTGGCCCCGTTTTCCCGAGAACTTCATAAGGCCCCTGCCAGGGAGCCAAATGTTTATTCTCCAGAGTGTCCTGACTGTAGTTCCCTATTTCTGGCTTGCCAATCATGTCTTTTCCTTATACTGAGCCCCCAGCTGATTTTGCTGAATCACTGTTGAATAATGGTCAAGGCAATCTTTCATCTGTAAAATGTAGTCAATGGATGGATTCACCGACTCCCCTGATTGTTCCAAAGATTCCCATAGCACATCTAATGGGCCCTTAAATGTCTGTCCATACAGCAGTTCAAAGGGTCAAAATACTGTTGAAGACTGAGATGCTTCCAGGTAGGCAACAACAGATAAGGAAGCCAGCTGTACCATTCCATGCCTGTCTCGGACACAAACTTCCTCAGCATTATTTTAAGGGTTATATTGAACCACTTCACCAAGCCATTTGACTAAGCTTGGTAAGGACTAGAGCCTTAATGCCAAGTAATCTCTACATATGTTTAAGATGGTTAGACATAAAAGTACTGCTCTGATCAGTAATTATTTGTTTTTGTATTCCTACCTCCTAGATAAGTTGTGTTAAGGCCCTGGCTACATCTTTAGCATGACAGTAATGAGCAGAAAAGCTTACAGATATTGTTGTGGCATAATCACAGACAACCAAAATACCAGAAGTGCTGCATCCTAAAGGGTCAATGATATCCATTGCAGTATATTCGCAGGTAACATCAATAGGAGGAAGTGGAATAAGAGGTACCATTTTTGTGAAATGAAATATACTGACAGAGCACACATGATTTATAATACTGTGCCACATCTTTATACATTCCAGGCTAGAAGAAGCAAGCAAAAATGTGAATATATGTTTTCATCTGACCTAAATGTCCTGCCAAAGGAACAGTGTGTCCCCAATGCAACACCTTTTCACTTTGAGGTAACATAAACTGTTTATCACTCACTTACCCGAAACAAGTCCTTTTCTACTATACATTTACATATGTCTGACCACTTCTGCTTGCCTTCACATGCAAAATGAAAGAATGATGTTATCACCCTTTTGGGCCTCAGTAAATGGAAAATGTGCAAGTGGTATATCAAGCAACACAGAAGGCATTGAGTGCTAGCAGCCTTATCTAACAATACTGTTTTTTTTAATTATATGGCTTCACAGTTTGGTTTTGTTCCTCTAACACAATTTTGTCTGCAAAAGGAGGCTGCCACTCTTCTGGCTATAATTGAATTGCTCTAGCGTGTGCTCTTCAATTACCAAATTGACAAGATGTGAGCAAGAAGCAGAAGTCAGTACATCTTTTATAATCAGCAAGTCAGTTCCCAAAACCGTGTTATAAGGTAAATTTGGCACTATTCCTACTGACATTAAATATAATTAATTTAACTGTTACGATGATGTCAACATACAGTAGTTTTACTTCTTTTCATCATCGTGGATACAATGAGTAGTTTCCTATTATAAACTTTATCAGATACAAAAGACTGATTCACTAAAGTTTGCTCCTACCAGTAATGACTAAAAAGTATTATGTTTTACACAGAAAAAGTATTCTTTTTTGGATGAAACAGGAAACTTCATTGGAGGAAACAATTATCAGCTTTGTGACATTTTGTATTTAAATGAAAACAAGTAACAGCTCGTGCCGAATTAATAATACATGGTTTGGATGGTTGGGTATTTTCTGATTGGTTTGAAAAATGTAACTGAGACTGAACAAAATACTTGGAATGCCCCACTCCCCCAGCAGAAGCTAACTCATTAGCTGGCTTCCTCTTAGACTGAGATGACAGAGGCAAAGTATCCTAAGTGAATGTTGATCAACTCTGTTTCTGCTGAGATTGGACATCCACCCTCTGACAAAATTTCATATTTAGTCAGAATATCATAGTTCATGCAATCCTGAACATCCAGGGACATACAGACCTGTCTTGCTTTTTCCTTCAAGGGTCCAGTCAGTTTTGTAGCTAAGTCTTCTTGAGGTAAATTATAGAGTTTGGCCATTAATTAAAAAGACATCAGATAACGTTCAATATCTTCATTTTTTAATGAGGTGAGTTGAATGTGTGTCCATGAAGAAACAGAAGTCGGTGTTGGTACATATGTAAACAGTCTAATGGGCAGAGCCTGTACAAGAAGATGAAAGAATTCCTGCTTGCAATGAAGTTACAGAAGTAACTATGGCTGCAGGTAATTTTGTAGAGAATGTACAGTAGGTTACACTGATGAGCCCTGCACTGACTCCCTCTCCAAATGTGAAGTGGCTGCAGCTTGTGGTTGAGGGGAAGGTGGTTGTGAAAATGTTGGAGTGGGTATGTGGGAGGGGGTATCACTGAGGTATGAGAATCTGCTATAAAGCATCCAGCCAATGCACCATTTTGCTCATCAAGTGTATCCAATAAATTTTACAAACACTGGAACTGGTATTGTTCAGCAAAAAGTGCTTCCAACAAGAAGCAAGTTCTCTCCACTCATGGGCATTATCTTGGCACAGAGTTTGCTGTACAGTACGATGTGGTATCTCCAACAGCAAAGTCACCACTTTTTGTAGACTGAAAATGGAGGACTGCAGATCTGACAGATCTTCTGTCTCTGAAATGTTGGTAACTGCTTGTGCAGCCATTGCCACATATTCTCCATTCAGCCCCTTTTCTGCATTTGCTATAGCCTGCCCCCTTCTTCTTCTAAGCTGCACAGACATTTAAACAAAACTTATAATGTAAGAAAATGCAAAAAAAAAAAACATTTTAGTCCTGACACCATATACAGTATGACTTACTACACAGAATGAATTGCCAACTACTGTAAGTAAAAAAAAACTACCATCAGAAAAGGAACAAAATAAATGCAGGTTTAATAAGGGTACAGGGTTGCAGGATTATAGGAGATTTTGGATTTAGAGGCTGTGACCTACTACCCAACAGTTAGTCAAGAAAAAAAATGCAGTATAATCAGGAAAGGAACTAGTTTTTGTCACACCCCATACTCTACCTCACAAATGCTGTTACATTCCCAAACCCACTGTTTCACAATCTCATTCCTAACTGAACCCATCACATTCTCACATGCACCAGATTCCACAATTTCTCACTCCCGGACCAATTATCCAGCCACGTCCCTTTTCCTTCAGTATTTAAAGTTAACTCACGCACCAACCCATGCTCACTATTGAGAAGCCTCCCATAGTATTCTCTTGTGCATGTTTCAACCTTTTTGACTGATCTCCTGGTTCCTAATCTTTGCCCTTGCCGTTTTCGACCATACTCTTTGGACTTCGTTTTTTCGGATTGTCTTTCTCGGATTTCCCTGGTTACCGGACTCATTGTTTCTCCAATCGACCAAGCCCCTGTATTATGTGTTTTGGATATTATCCCTGTGTTACTCTACATTCTGCAGGATTCATGGCTACATATAAGGATCCTCCTATTCTATGGTTCCCTCACAGGTTTGGTTTAATAGGGGACACCAAACTAAAAATCCAAACAGAAAAACGATAGGCTAGAACAAACTACAACTACACCACCTAGGCCAGGTTATATATTATAAGCCCCACCCCTGGTCCTCTTGATGTACCAGTGAACCTTAGTTTTAAAGTGTTGGTTGACAGACTCTGTAACTTGACACACGATGGTGGAACAAACACAAGACAACACTGTGGATCCAGAACAGGTAACACACAACAAAATACATATAATACAAAAATACACAGTAATATACAGTACATTAATAATAATATGTAATAATATTACATAGTAATATAGCAATAGATACTACAGAAAGAACTATCTACAAATGTCCTATGACAGGCCACAAAGGCCTATCATAGCCCTTCATCACAGAGGCAGTCACTCACAATCTCAAATATTGGAGCTTGGAACCATTGGCTTCTTAGCAAAATAGACAGGAGATTTCTGAATCTGTAGTTCCCTTTGTACTGACCATATATTTCAAATGAAACAATATATTATAAATAGGGAAGAATGAACGTGTCTTGCAATGGTCCAATCTCAGCTCACGATCTTTGTCACTGGGTAAAAATCCAGCACTCTGAATTCTGTTTCACATTGATAATCCAGCACTTTCCCAGATGCCAGTGAGACAGTGTCCCCTGTAGGATCCTGGGCATTTGCAGATAGACACTGCTGTCAATAAGGGGTGCACCAAGAATGTGTTGCTTGGAATGCGTTTAAAGACGCAAGGTTTGATGATTTGAGAGTTGGAGGAGTATGCCTATACTCCCTCATTCTCTATAGTGTGTGGATGTGGGGTTCATAGCTGCAAGTTGAGATCTGATAAACAGACTGGCTAATTAAAATCTGTTGGATTATTAAAATAGATAATTGGCAATTCTGTATATAGAAAATGAAGATTTCAGAAAAACTGAATGATAAAAGGAATTGTTACATATACTTAAATGATTAATTAAAATGCCTTTTTTTTTACTTATTTGTCTAATTTAAAATATATATTTCAGAATTCTTCAATGAGTTGATCATTGAAAAAAGCTTGAAATCCACAAGTAACTTTCCCGTGAGTAACAAATGACAATGGAGAGTGAATAATACTGTGCACTTTTGCCGTTTCTCCTTTTTGTATACAAACTATTAACTTCATATTTTTATCATTATTTGTGGTTGATTGTGTTGTGCCAGAAAAAAACGGCATCACCTGAGCATTTGTGTGTTGAAAGTCATCTTTATTCATATGCATATAGAAGTCTTGCATCTTGGGCACAAGACTTACAAACCAATGTTTACAGTCCTCCTTTATATAGTGGAGCAAACAATACAAGTTACACTCCCACATGGCTCTCTGCTTGCATTGTGGCTATATATGGTAATTATATAAAGCTGACCAGTACATATATATTCTGTACTGCCGGCTTGCATGACAAGCAACCCCTTCTGCTGAATAGAGCATTTGTTCCAGGAGAGGTCATTCAGTCATTTCCCAGAGAACTATGTCAGCTGTGTGTAAAGACATCATGTGGCTAGGTTATCTTTTGAGACCAGATATCCTGAGACAGATTTAGTAAAATATAAATAAAAAGATACATACCTGTAGTTAGCAAGATATAATACAAACTTTTAGTAAAAAACTATTAGTTAATTCCCTCAATTGTGATCTTCTGCCTGTTAAGTAAAATGTTTACTTTTCCTCCAATTGTCTTGTAGAATACTCTTTGGAGCTATAGTAACAAATCAGTTCAGCCCAGCTTTCAGATTATCTGGACAAGCCTTACAGGAAGCAGATACTTTTAGTACATTGTATTATAATAATGATGATGGATGAGGATGTCTTTTCTTCTTTATCGATTCTCCATAATGCTTACTGCTTTCCTGTATTTATCCTGTCCTTGGGCCACTAGGAAGGTAAATATGGAGGGTGGCCTAATAACCTCACATGGGATAGTCCAGTCAGTGTTGAATATCTATGTTTTAATATGGCAGACTTTGTGACTTAAGGGTGAAGTTAATTAATTGGAACAGCTCATTGATAATTTGTATATTTGCCTAAGGCAGCTGCATAAATACAGGTATTTGTATTGTATGGTTATTGTTTCAAACTTTATGAATAAGGCAAACTGAGAAGTGCTAATAAACTAATTCCAGTTGAATATCCCATACCAACACAGTATGATGTCACTAAATCCCACAAGTCCAAAATAATTTTGACATAACAGAGTAGCACATGAGCTAAAATTACTTGGCATTACAAGAACATCTCAATTTTAGCCAACCACAGAGTACTTAACAAACTGTTTTGTCACACTCCTCCCTTCTGTGTTTCTGTCACATAGACAAGATGGGGTATTCATAAAAACTAAAGTAAGAATTGTACCCAAAAAAGTAGAGTTATAAATATATGAGTATGGATGTTTGCTCTAGTATTTATTGTTTTCATAGGGGGGAGGTTTTTTAACATTAATATAATATATGTTAAATAATCTATATTGTATGCATTTCTTTTTTTTGTTGTAGTCACTACCCTAATTTTTGGACATGCTTTGAAGCCCTTTGCGTTTTTGAAAAATGCTTTATTGTTAATTATGATGGCTAGGTTTGTGTTTTATTTACAATCATTTAATGATGGATATCATAATTACCTATGTACAGTATAAAATGATTTTACCATAACTTTAAATAAATATACAGTATCTTTAAATGTGGATTAATTCGTGTGCTACTAGTGCTAATATTACTGATATAATTATTGTTGTTGCTAATGTTTGCATAATTAGAATACTGCCTTCCTTAATGAAATGTGCAAAAAATATCCAAAAATATTATTAGGTCTTTTTCTTTTATATTGCAGAGCAGGTTATGTCACATCAGCTCAGACATCCCAGAAAATGCACACTTCTACATTTTTGTAGAAATTGGTACCTTCGCATTTCATACTGTTTTTGATTATGACATTCCAATTTTAACATTATTGAACGTCTTAACTTTGAAGTTCAACAGATTTTTTATTGTGAATACTTAGTTATTACAATAAATAGTAAATAGTTATTAGTGTGAACTTAGTACTATATTTAATAAGCTGTAGAAAGAACATTTAATAACATTTCCAGGGGGTTCAGTATGTGTTCAGAGTGCAGTGATGAAAGAGGAAGTGAAGAAGGAGTACAGAGAATGAGTTACTGTAATAAGTCTTCTAATTAGGGTGGAAACAGCATCTGTGTTGCATCTGCATCTAGGGCTAATTTTCGGAATTTCTTTAATCAAAACCAAGAGAGTGAATCAGAGCTTGATTAGTGCAAATACGAAATACAGGAATACAAAAAGGCTCCTCTACTGCAGGTGAGTAACAGTCCAGGTCATAAACATGCCAAAATGGACAGTAAGATCAAGAATGATGGACATGTAGTCAGTGTGTGGAAAAAAAAGTGAGTCAAAATGTAGAAATTCTGAGAGGCTTGTGAGAACAGGGGTTGTCAGACTGTAATGTGATAGAAATGGAGCATACTCAATGGTTCTGAGCTGAGAAGGGTCACTTGTGATGTGGAAACAAAAGGCTAAATTGATGTCTGTGCCTTGGATCATTTGTTGCTTAAAGGAGAAGGATGAGTAGGGTGGGGGGTCAGGAGAAGATGTAGCCATTCTGATAGGGTGAAAGAGGAATTACAGAGAAAACGTTAAAAGGAAGCAGGTATCTGGTACCTTGGAAAGGAAGGCTTGAGCTGTGGGTGCTGGCTTTGCCGGGGCCATGGGTATGGGACCCAGGTAGGGCCACATTGAGGAAGAATGTGTGTTTAAAAATTATTGTCAGATAACTCTGAGAGATTGAAATTAAATTGCTAAATCAACACTGTACTTCAGTGGTTCAGTGGTTGGAGTGGGGCCCACTCCTATATGAAAAACAATATGAAAAAGATCTAAGTAACAATGTATTTTAAAATAGTGGTTACTGAATAAGATTCCATTGTTTATTAAAATCCGCCATTATATTTAATCTATATTTAATATCTTGAATCTTAATTCTAGATCACGCATACAGATGCAACCATTCAAAGTGCGCAGCACAGACACGTAACGGGGGTAATTGGCTATGTCCTCGCACGATGACGCACAACACTGCGGTACGTGATTGGTTGACCGACAGGGGCACTCGTGATACATTGAGACCGAGCCGTTATAATGGGGAGATTCCATGGCAAATGTTTGATGCCCAGTTCCAGATAGCGGCCTGGGCAAACGGCTGGTTTCAGGTGGAGATGGTAGACCACCTCACCGCTGTCCTGGAGGGGAAGGCCTGCCAGGCGTTGCTGGACGTATCCGGGGACGAGTGGTACAACTACAGATGCAGTCATTCAAAGTGCGCGGTACAGACACGTACCGGAGGTAATTGGCTACGGCGTCGCGCATTGTGACGCAAGATGACGTGCGGTACCGCGATACGTGATTGGTTGACCGACAGGGGCACTCGTGGTCCGTTGGTCTGTCGTAGAAAGATTTACAGTAAACGTCTTTACTGTGCCCGTTGTAGTATTGAATATTCATATGGAACTTTACCACTGAAGGGAAATCTTAGTAGCTGAGCATAAAAAGAATAGGAGCATACTGTAACGCGTGTGAAGGCCACAAACGATATTAATTTTGGAACATAAACATACAGTATATGGCTGGTCTTGGTACTTTAAAGAAAAAATACACACCAGTATTCCATTTCTCCCTACACATTTTAAGCATTGAAATCTTTAACTAAAGAGATACCGGAGTCAACAAGCATACTTTTAGAATTTGGTTAAAAGCGAATATAATATGGAACCGCGTATCTAAAGAAATTAATAACGATATAATTATATTCATGTACAGTACTGCAACACAAGAATAGTACACGCTGTACAGTGTCTGTCGATAATGTTTCTGTAGTGCTTTTTCAGCATTCTGCATGTGACCTTGCTGGTGGTGCTGTGGGTTAGGTTTCTGACTCCCATATCACATGGTCTGTGATCGAATCCCACTAGAACTATGACTTTTTTTTTAACAAACATTTCTTTGAAAAAATGAAATGTTTCCCTTGGTCAGAGATTAAATAAAACCTCACTCGCACCAAACAAATTTATATTTCTAAATATCACAACATGATCGAATTTAAGTCTTTTTAATAACAATGAATAGTCACCTATGCGTTACAAAATAAACATTTATATTGATTTGAATCGCGTTTTGATTTAAATCGTAAACGTGTGTTTAAATATATGTGTTTAAAGGCGATATATAAAAGCGCTGATTCGGAATGTGTTCCGCCGGGGATTCCAAAAATTTATTTAGTATAACTTTGTTCATGCACAGTGGCATGTTACATTATTAATTTGGGTGTCTCCTCTTGCCAGAAAGCTCTAAATTGCATTTTGAGTGCGGTTTTTGACTTTTTCTAA
Organism: Lepisosteus oculatus; assembly: GCF_040954835.1. Lineage (NCBI taxonomy): Eukaryota > Metazoa > Chordata > Actinopteri > Semionotiformes > Lepisosteidae > Lepisosteus > Lepisosteus oculatus. Next base: position 26,081,442 of record NC_090705.1, read on the forward strand.
ATTGCAATCCATAAATAAAGCTGATACAGTTTAGACAGTTTAGCAAATTGGACAATGCAACATAAATTGCAAAAATGCACTTGGAATCTGTCCAAGCCCTACTTTGTCAGGCATTTTCTTTTACTACAACGGACATAAAAACTCTCTTGCTTTTAACAGAGCGTTTCATAATTTCTAACTACGAAAATTATATAAACTGCGACACTTATCATTCATTCCATTCCATTCCATTATCAGTCTTCCATTTCTCCCTAAACATTTTAAGCATGAAAGTTTTATGAAACGGTACCCAAATTTGCGATTGCTGTATAGAATGAATTTTAATCTTAAAAAATGATTTAACACGAAAATAAAGCTGGAAATCTCGCCCCTTCTACTTTGAAAATACCTGTGAAACTGGTTTAATTCGTCACAGCCAGCGCTCCCACAGAGAGGGGGGTTGTACTCGTTAATGTCTTAGTTGGAACACATCATTATATCTCATTTTGTATTTCTTTAAAAAAATAATTTGCCCAGCCACTATTGCTGATATTGTTTTTATCCTGTAAAGCGCTTTGGGGGGCACAGCTTTCTCACCACTTTACTTTTACTTTTTGATACCATCCTTACACAAAGCAGAAACTTCTTGTATTTTCCGATGACATACAAGTGGAAAGATTACAGATTTTAATCATTTTTTTTCTGAACCAGGGAAAATCTGATCATGTTTCTCTATAACAATAATAAAAAACTTTATTTTACATATCACCTTTAAAAGTGGCATCTCAAAGCAATACAGTAGATGTAAACCACAGATTACACCCAGACATACGCAAATGTGTTTTTAATAAAATGCTTTTATTCATTCAGCAGAGAGAGAGCATAAAACCTGGGCATAACAGCTGTTCCTTTTTCTGATCACTCGCTCTCTGGATAAACGTTTCGCCTGTCCTGTTCTTTGTTTTCCTAATTTGCCGATTATGCCTGCTGCGATCCACTTCTGCCCTCACACCTAAAGAAGACTATGTTAAATTTCTTTGTGCGGTCCATTGTGCAATTAACCCTTGTATGTGCTGTCCTTAAGGTGACATCACATAAAGGTGATATGTAAAATAATGTTTTTATTATTGTTATAGAGAAACATGATCAGATTTTCCCCGGTTCAGAAAAAAATATCTAAAGTATACTAGTTTGTCACTAGTATACTTTTAATACAGTCTTTGCTGTGCTCTAGAGGATCCTTGTGATATTTCGAGCTCTGGTTGAATGATAAGTGTCGCAGTTTAAATAAATTTCGTAGTTGGCAATTATGAAACACTCTGTTAAAAGCAAGGGAGTTTTTATGTCCGTTGCAGTTTTTTTTAAACTGAACTTGTTTGAATTGACTGAGCTCTGTGCTGTACCACACAATATCTGTTTTTTTTTGTGCTGTCCTTTGACAAAACAAGGCTCACCAGATAATGTGAATCGAAACCTGTTTTTCTAGCTTTTAAAGTCGTGCGATGTGTAAGCAGGAACACATCATTATATCTTTCTATATATAATATATATTATATCAGGAAGTTTGCTGGAGTCTGACAGTGCAGCTCCAGAAAGCTTCCAGAAATCGTCGGATTATGAACGAATAAAAGCATCTTATTAAAAACATGTTTCCTCGGTTCAGAAACAAATATCTAAAGTATACTAGTTAGGAAAAATAAATCGAAATGGGGAGAAAGCTATGCTGAAAGTTTATTAAGATACTTAGAAGACAAAGATATCAATTTATTTTAGTTAAAATTTTATATATCACCTTTAAAAGTGGAATCTCAAAGCAAAGTAAATACCCAACACTGATTGTACCCATCTGTCATGCTAATAAAACACCTTGAATTGAATTGAATTGAGGGAGAGAGGGGGGGAGGGCGAGCGAGATCACCAGGACGTAAGGCAAATAAGATACACTCCACAGACATTCACAACAGCGACATATCATAAAACGTTTGCACATATAGTTAAGTTATTACTTGGTTTTCAAAGTGCAATGAAATACAATATTGTTGTTGTTGCTGTTCTTGTTGTTTTTATCCTGTAAAGCGTTTTGAGAAGCCACCTTTAAAGGCGATATATACTGTTAAAGCTCTGATTCTTATGGAATGTGTTCCGCCGGGGATTCAATTTTTTTTTTTTAATCGCGTATCTAAGGAAATATCGGTATAACATTGTTCATGCACAAAAAGTGGCATGTTACATTATTAATTTGGGTGTCTCCTCTTGCCAGAAAACTCTATATTGCATTTTGAGTGTCGCAGTTTAAATAATTTTCGGTGTTGGAAATTATGAAACGCTCTGTTAAAAGCAAGGGATTTTTTGTGTCCGTTACAGTAAAAGAAAATGCCTGACAGAGTAGGGCTTGGACAGATTCCAAGTGCATTTTTGCAATCGGCCTTATTTATGGGTTGCAATTTAAAAAAAGTCAAAAACCGCGCTCAAAATGCAATTTAGAGCTTTCTGGCAAGAGGAGACACCCAAATTAATAATGTTACATGCCACTGTTTGTGCATGAACAAGGTTATACTGCTATTCCCTTAGATACCCGATTACAAAAAATATTAAAAAATGTTTTGAATCCCCGGCGGAACCGGGCATCCATATGAATCAAGTAACAGGTTTATTCCATGCTGAAAAAATGAAGAACGAATACACATTCCATAAGAATTGACTGAGCTCTGCTCTGTACCATGCAATGATCCCCCCAGAATCTCTGCCCCGGGTTATTTGGTTTTTTGTAAAGAGGGTAAAAAACTCTCTCTCTCCCTGTTATTTGTCTGTTTTTTTGTGCTGTCCTTTGACAAAACAAGGCTCACCAGCTAATGTGAATCGAAACCTGTTTTTCTAGCTTTGAAAGTCGTGCGATGTGTAAGCCACAATTCAAATAGAGAAAAAAGAGCTGCCTGACAAGATTTAAGATGTGGCTGTCAATGTTGGATTAAAAAAAACACATTGCCCGACGTTTGTTGCATTGCTTGAAAAATACATTTATTTTGAGAGACTGAATAAGTAATTCAAGTGTTTTTTTTAACTTCCTGAAAAACAACTAATAATTTTACTATATGTGCAAACGTTTAATGATATGTCACTGTTGTGAATGTCTGTGGACATGTGCTGGTTGGACAGGAGGCTCCACTGTACACAGAGAGGGGCGGGAGGAGGGGACAAGCCGATACATACTCTTAGAGTTTGATTAATAGGGAATATAATAATATAACAAAAATATAGTACTAAAAATAAGATACACTCTACTGACATTCACAACGGCGACTGTCAGAAGATAGGACACAGCAGCTCAGGCACCCGCTGAATAGAAACGGGGCGCTTTAATGTTCTGTATGGCTAATACTAAAGCCAATACTTCAATACTTTAATATTCTTTTCTGTATGTTTAACAATAGTGGGTACTGGCCTAATTCGTCCCTGCTCCTGTTGTTAGGTGTTAATGTGTTGTTAAGTGTGAATTTGTACCTGTTTCCCTGAGGTCTGGCTTTTTTTCAGGAAAACCATAACTCTGGTCTTGTCCAGATTGACTGTCAGCGCCCAGGTCTGACAGTGCTGCTCCAGCAGTGCCAGGTTCTGGCGTAGCCTCTGTTCTGTGGGCGACAGCAGGACCAGGTCAGCTGCAAAGAGCAGGAACTCGATTTCCATAATTAATGCAGATCAGTAAATCAAGGGACAAAACAATTATTGCGCCCGGGTCCTCAATGGGCTTTGACGTGCTAATGCGTTGGTTTAACACTCCGGGTGTGGCAAGCCTCTAATGTCTCCCGACTTCGGCAAAAGGCACCTGTGTGGAGACTTTTCGGCAGCAGCGGGAGCAGTATGACGCATTCCTGGGGAGGATTGGGAGGCTAGAGACACTCCTGAAAATGCAGACTTTTGTCGATGGAAAGCGGTGTGTGTGTCTCTCTCTGCTGGATGTCCCTCTCACTCTCTGCTGAATGAATAAAAGCATTTTATTAAAAACGCGTTTGCGTTGGTCTGGTATTTAATTTGGTCCCTTTTAACTGTTTTTCCATCTTCTTTATTGCTTTGAGATGCCACTTTTAAAGGTGATATGTAAAATAAAGTTTTTATTACTGTTACAGAGAAACATGATCAGATTTTCCCTGGTTCAGAAAAAAAGATCTAAAGTGCTACACCTAACTTTCTTAATTCGATGTATTTAAAGCAGTGAACTACTGTAGGTGTAACATAACATTCAGAAATACAATCCAGAATAGTTTTGTGGTGTTTGTATAGATGAAACGCTCCTTAAATGTATAACGTAACAAAATTAAAGACGAAGATTAAAATCTGTAATCTTTCCACTTGTAAAGTATGTCATAGGAAAATACAAGAAGTTTCTGCTTTGTGTAAGGATGGTATCGAAAAGTAATCTAAGTGGTGAGAAAGCTGTGCTCAATGTATTTAAGGGACTTAAAAGTGGAAGGAGATGCTTCATATTGCTTGACTAATTTTAAAAACTAAGTTATAAATGCAGACGATCCCTCGGTGCCGCGCCAGGTGTAAATATCTTAATATACATTCGTCCCGGGCAGAGGCCGAAGAGCGCCCAGCTGGGGTGCACGGGGAAGAGCAGGACAGGAGTTAAAGTGGTCAGGGCGGGGTTTAGGAAGGTGTACAGTCTGGGCAGGTATAGATTACACTTTTTTAAGTATTTGAAAAATAAAACGATAACAATCTAATCCTTCCACATTTGATAACAAAATCCCAAGAAAAATAAATCTAAATGGGTAGAAAGCTATGCTGAAAGTTTATTAAGATACTTAGAAGACAAAGATACTGTATCAATTTATGTTGCATTGGTCTGATTATGATTAAAAAAACACATATAATTAAACACGCGTTTGCGATTTAAATCAAAACACGATTTAAATCAATATAAATGTTTATATTGTAACGCATACTGTCCAGCCTCAATTTCTCTATAAAAATTTACTTTATTACAAATTTACAATTTGTTGATAATAGAAATGTTAGGTTTTCTAAAGCTTTGTGATAGCTGACCCACCCAGGCGGCAAAAGATCAGCTGCACTGGTAAGATGCGACACTGAAGATATGATTAATAACCTTTTAAATCTGAAGGGAGATCTGAAGGGATTCCCCCCCACACATACACACACAATAGAAGCAGGAAGCAGAAGCAGGGACCATTGTCAGAAGGGAAGAAGGTGACTATTCATTGTTATCAAAAATGACTTGGAATCAATAATGCTGTGATATTTTGAAATATAAAAGTCAATTAATTGTCCATAGTATTGCTATTCTATTTTTGAAGAAATGTTTGTTAAAAGAAGTGGCCAGCACCAGCTGGATTTGAACACACAACCCGTGAGTTGGTGATCGGGCACGTAGACCAGTGGGCTACAAGGGAAGTCATATGAAGAGAGAGGCGAAACAGCCCTACAAAGCCCTGTTGCAGTACACGAATATAATCATATCAATTTCTTTAGATACTCGATTCCATATTATATTAGCAGAAAAGCTTAAAACTACCACTTTTTCACATGCTATTTCATGTTAGTTAAATACTTCGATGCTTAAAATGTTTAGGGAGAAATGGAATACTGGTGTGTATTTTTCCTTTAAAGTACCGATTCCTGGAAACTGACCGGCTGACACCCTTCTGAAGTGGTTCCATAATATCTGATATACGGAAAAGAAAGTGTTGATAAAAAAGCCTGGATTCTCATGTATCTCATACAAGTATCATTTAATACAGTCTTTGCTGTGCTCTTGAGGATCGTTGTGATATTTTGAGCTCTAGCTGAATGATAAGTGTCGCATTTTAAATCATTTTCGTAGTAAGAAATTATGAAACGCCCTGTTAAAAGCAAGGGAGTTTTTATGCCCGTTGAAGTAAAAGAAAATGCCTGACAAAGTAGGGCTTGGACAGATTCCAAGTGCTTGTACAAATGAGTATACAGCTTGTCCAAAGTCATTCATTATTAATACTATTAGTAATATCTTCGGTAAAGGCTTTGATGCATAAATATTTCTGATAAAGGTAGGTTGTGTACTTTTGTCCAACTGAGCAATCTTGCTTTCATAAAATATACCAACATTTTAATGACTGATGATTAACATGCTGTAATACACAGTCCAAATTTAAAAGCTCAAATGCTGTACATGAGAGGTTAAGCTCCCCCTGGCGGTTTTACAAGGTGATGGCGGATACTTCCTGGCATGACGTCAAATGACGTGATTAACCGCATGATACTGCGTGATACCGCGACACGCCCACCGGGGTATGCCGCGAAATACCCCACCCATTTTGAATGGCTGCATCTGTAAGCGGTGTTGGCGTTTTGGCAGGAGAGGGGAGGCGCTGGGACTGCTGCGGGCAAGGTTGGCCCAACGCTGCTGCCTAGCACGAGAGCCACTGGGTCCAGTCGCCACAGACGTGGCCTACTTAGCCCACCAGGGTTACCCTATTCTCCCGGAGGAAGTGCTCCAGGCATTCCTCTGGGCCCTGGCGCTGACTGAGGTGCAGCGCCACGTGATGCTGGCCGCGCTGGTCCTCTTGGAGCAGGCCTTGGCTCTGGCTGATCAGGCTGATGCCGTATTCGAGGAGACCGGGGGGCACCAATGGAGGGGTGCACGGGGAATCAGATAGGGAGGAGGAGACGGTCAGCATGGCGATGCTGGGGGAGCGACGAATGCTGGTCATCTGCCACCGCTGTGGGGAGAGGGGGCACATCGCCCGGAAGTGCCAGGCATTGGATCCCCAGGGACTCCGGAGGCCGTCGGGAAATGGGACCGGGGCGTCCTAAAGGGGGGAAGGCCACCTTTGAGCGACGCTATCCACACTCCGGAAAGCCAGAAAGAGCGGTTCATCCAGCCTGCTGTGGGAAGAGTTGGCCACAACCAGGGCTTATTTCTTCCCTGCCTCATCGAGGGCAGACCATGCCAGGCCTTCGTCGACACCGGTTCGACCATCACCCTGCTGCGGCCTGGTGTCCTGGCCGGCACCGAGGCAGCCAGACCCCCAGGGCGCTCACCATGCACTTTGTGGCTGCGAGGGTGAAACACCCCTTCTAACTTGCCCCAGTCATTCTCGTGTCTAATTTTTAGTTAAGCAGGATTTGAGCTACAGACCATAACAGACCAAAAAACAGAATCCACCTGCGATTCGGGTGTTAACAAAATGTGTTTACAAAGAAAGTGAAATACAGTAATACTACTAGCTATATAGATACATAGATTTAGATATTTTGATACTTAAATTCATATCATGATTAATTTCTTTAGATACGTGATTACATATTCTCTTTTATAAAACAGATAATTCCGGTCCTGGAATCTGACTGGTTGACACCCTTCTGAAGCGGTACCATAATCTCTGGTATACGGACGCCCCTGAAATTTGACATTTTACTGTGTGATAAATTTTAAAGACTACTCCTTAGTGTACAGATGCAGCCATTCAAAGTGCGCGGCACAGACACGTACCAGAAGGAATTGGCTACGGCCTCACGCATCATGATGTGCGTTGACGCAAAATACCGCGGTACATGATTGGTTGACCGACAGGGGTACTCGTTGGTCGGTCGTAGAAAGATTTAAATGTCTTTACTGTGCCCGTTTTAGTATTGAATATTTATATAGAATTTTACCACTGAAGGGAAATCTTAGTAGCTGAGCATAAAAAGAATAGGAGCATAACGTGTGTGAAGGCCACAGACTATATTAATTTTGGAACATAAACATACAGTATTACCGTATATGGCTGGTCTCGGTACTTTAAAGAAAAAATACACACCAGTATTCCATTTCTCCCTAACATATTAAACATCGAAGTCTTTAGCTAACATGTGAAATAGCATGTATAAAAAGTGGTAGTTTTAAGCTTTTCTGCTAATATAATATGGAATCGTGTATCTAAAGAAATTAATTATTATATAATTATATTCATATACTGCAACACAGTAGTACACGCTGTACAATGTCTGTTGATTCTGAATGTGTAGGGCTGTTTCACCACTGCTCACGTGACCTTGCAGGTGGTACTGTGGTCTATGTTTCCAACTTATAAACCAGAAATTGTGTGTTCAAATCCAGCCAGCGCTGTGAATTTTCTTTAACAAACATTTCTTTGAAAAAATAGAATAGCAATATTATAGACAATTAATTGACAATAAATATAGAAAAGCACATATTAAATTTGGGAAATAGTTTTAATATGTATATAGTTCCTTGGTTCTGCACCCCTGGGTGTTTCTCTCTCTCTCGCTCATTCGCTCGCTTGCCCCCCCTCAATTCAATTCAAGGTGCTTTATTAGCATGACCGATGGGTACAATCAGTGTTGCCAAAGCAAATAAAATAATGAAATTCACATGAAACAAAACAAAAATGATATTAATATAAAATCTACAGACATATTTCAGACATTTACATCAATGACATACAGATGCAGCCATTCAAAGTGCGCGGTACAGACACGTGCTGGAGGTAATTGGCTACGGCGTCGCGCATTGTGACGCAAGATGACGCACGATACCGCGGTACGTGTTTGGTTGACCGACAGGGGCACTCGTGGTCCGTTGGTCTGTCATAGAAAGATTTACAGTAAACATCTTTACTGTGCCCGTTGTAGTATTAAATATTCATATGGAATTTTACCACTGAAGGGAAATCTTAGTAGCTGAGCATAAAAAGAATAGGAGCATACTGCAACGCGTGTGAAGGTCATAAACGATATTAATTTTGGAACATAAACATACAGTATATGGCTGGTCTTGGTACTTTAAAGAAAAAATACACACCAGTATTCCATTTCTCCCTACACATTTTAAGCATTGAAATCTTTAACTAAAGAGATACCGGAGTCAACAAGCATACTTTTAGAATTTGGTTAAAAGCGAATATAATATGGAACCGCGTATCTAAAGAAATTAATAACGATATAATTATATTAATGTACAGTACCGCAACACAAGAATAGTACACGCTGTACATTGTCTGTCGATAATGTTTCTGTAGTGCTTTTTCAGCACTCTATATGTGACCTTGCTGGTGGTGCTGTGGGTTAGGTTCCTGAGTCCCATATCACACAGTCTGTGATTGAATCCCACTGGAACTATGACTTTTTTTTAACAAACATTTCTTTGAAAAAATTAAACGTTTCCCTTGGTCAGAGATTAAATAAAACCTCACTCGCACCAAACAAATTTATATTTCTAAATATCACAACATGATCGAATTTAAGTCTTTTTAATAACAATGAATAGTCACCTATGCGTTACAAAATAAACATTTATATTGATTTGAATCGTGTTTTGATTTAAATCGTAAACGCGTGTTTAAATATATGTGTTTAAAGGCAATATATAAAAGCGCTGATTCTTATGGAATGTGTTCCGCCGGGGATTCAAAAAAATTTTTTTTTCAATTGCGTATCTAAGGAAAATAGCAGTATAACTTTGTTCATGCACATCATTATATCTCATTTTGTATTTCTCTAAAAAAAAATTGTTTGCCCAGCCACTATTGTTGTTATTGTTTTTATCCTGTAAAGCGCTTTGGGGAGCACAGCTTTCTCACCACTTAGATTACTTTTTGATACCATCCTTACACAAAGCAGAAACTTCTTGTATTTCCCGATGACATACAAGTGGAAAGATTACAGATTTTAATCATCTTTTTTCTGAACCAGGGAAAATCTGATCATGTTTCGCTATAACAATAATAAAAAACTTTATTTTACATATCACCTTTAAAAGTGGCATCTCAAAACAATACAGTAGATGTAAACCACAGATTACAAAGTAAATACCCAGACAAACGCAAACGTGTTTTTAATAAAATGCTTTCATTCATTCAGAAGAGAGCATAAAACCTGGGTATAACAGCTGTTCCTTTTTCTGATTACTCGCCCTCTGGATAAACGTCTCGCCTATCCTGTACTTTGTTTTCCTAATTTGCCGATTATGCCTGCTGCGATCCACTCCTACCCTCACACCTAAAGAAGACTATTTTACATTTTTTGCGCGGTCCATTGTGCAATTAACCCTTGTTTGTGCTGTCCTTAAGGTGATATCACATAAAGGTGATATGTAAAATAATGTTTTTTATTATTGTTATAGAGAAACATGATCAGATTTTCCCCAGTTCAGAAAAAAAAGATCTAAAGTATACTAGTTAAGAAAAATAAATCTAAACGGGGAGAAAGCTATGCTGAAAGTTTATTAAGATACTTAGAAGACAAAGATATCAATTTATATTAGTTAAAATTGTATATATCACCTTTAAAAGTGGAATCTCAAAGCAAAGTAAATACCCAACACTGATTGTACCCATCTGTCATGCTAATAAAACACCTTGAATTGAATTGAATTGAGGGAGAGAGGGGGGGAGGGCGAGCGAGATCACCAGGACGTAAAGCAAATAAGGTACACTCCACAGACATTCACAAAAGCGTTATATCATAAAACGTTTGCACATATAGTTAAGTTATTGCTTAGTTTTCAAAGTGCAATGAAATACAATATTGTTGTTGTTGCTGTTCTTGTCGTTTTTATCCTGTAAAGCGTTTTGAGAAGCCACCTTTAAAGGTGGTATATACTGTAAAAGCGCTGATTCTTATGGAATGTGTTGCTCTGGGGATTCAAATTTTGTTTTTAGTAGCGTATCTAAGGAAATCTCAGTATAACTTTGTTCATGCACAAACAGTGGCATGTTACATTATTAATTTGGGTGTCTCCTCTTGCCAGAAAGCTCTAAATTGCATTTTGAGTGCGGTTTTTGACTTTTTCTAAATTGCAACCCATAAATTAACTGTGACACTTATCATTCAACCAGAGCACGAAATATCACAAGGACCCTCACGAGCACAGCAAAGACTGTATGAAAAGAATCGCGTATCTAAAGAAATTAATTAGATATAATTATATTCGTTTACTGCGACAGGGCTGTGTTAAAAAAAACACTTGAATTACTTATTCAGTCTCTCAAAATAAAGTTATTTTTCAAGCAATGCAACAAACGTCGGGCAATGTGTTTTTTTTTAATCCAACATTGACAGCCACATCTTAAATCTTGTCAGGCAGCTCTTTTTTCTCTATTTGAATTGTGGCTTACACATCGCACGACTTTCAAAGTTAGAAAAACAGGTTTCGATTCACATTAGCTGGCGAGCCTTGTTTTGTCAAAGTACAGCACAAAAAAACAGACAAAACACAGGGAGAGAGAGAGTTTTTTACCCTCTCTCAAAAAACCCAAATAACCCGGTGCAGAGACTCTGGGGGGATCATTGCATGGTACAGAGCAGAGCTCAGTCAATTCTTATGGAATGTGTATTCTTTCTTCTTTTTTTCAGCATGGAATAAACCTGTTACTAATCGGGTATCTAAGGGAATAGCAGTATAACCCTGTTCATGCACAAACAGTGGCATGTTACATTATTAATTTGGGTGTTTCCTCTTGCCAGAAAGCTCTAAATTGCATTTTGAGTGCGGTTTTTGACTTTTTTTTAAATTGCAACCCATAAATAAGGCCGATTGCAAAAATGCACTTGGAATCTGTCCAAGCCCTACTCTGTCAGGCATTTTCTTTTACTGTAACGGACACAAAAAATCCCTTGCTTTTAACAGAGCGTTTCATAATTTCCAACACCGAAAATTATTTAAACTGTGACACTTATCATCCAACCAGAGCTCGAAATATCACAAGGATCCCCAAGAGCACAGCAAAGACTGTATTATAGTGACAAACTAGTATACTTTAGATCTTTTTTTTTCTGAACCGGGGAAAATCTGATCATGTTTCTCTATAACAATAATAAAAAACATTATTTTACATATCACCTTTATGTGATATCACCTTAAGGACAGCATATACAAGGGTTAATTGCACAATGAACCGTGCCAAGAAATTTAAAATAGTCTTCTTTAGGTGTGAGGGTAGGAGTGGATTGCAGCAGGCATAATCAGCAAACCAGGAAAACAAAGAACAGGACAGGTGAGACGTGTATCCAGAAAGCGAGAGATCAGAAAAAGTAAATGGTGTTATGGCCAGGTTTTCGACCCAATTGTTTTAACTTGCTAATGCATCAGACACATTTCCTGGCGTATTGTGTTTTAAATAAAATAGGAGTGTCATCGGAAAATACAAGAAGTTTCTGCTTTGTGTAAGGATGGTATCAAAAACTAATCTAAGTGGTGAGAAAGCTGTGCTCAATGTATTTAAGGGACTTAAAAGTAAAAGGAGATGCTTCATATTGCTTGACTAATTTTAAAGACTAAGTTATAAATGGAGACGCTCTGTCGGTGCAGCGCCGGGTGTAAATAATTATACATTCGTCCCGGGCAGAGGCCGATGAGCGCCCGGCTGGGGTGCGCGGGGAAGAACAGGACAGGAGTGAAAGTGATCAGGGCGGGGTTTAGGAAGGCGTACAGTCTGGGCAGGTATAGATTACACTTTTCTAAAACGTATTTGAAAAATAAAAACAATCCTACAATCCACGTTACAATCTAATCCTTCCACGTTTGATCCCAAAATCCTGTATCATATTTATGTTGCATTAGTCTGATTATGATTAAAAAAAACACATATAATTAAACACACGTTAAAAGTTAAAACATTAAATATACATACTGTATACAGTACAGTTTGCATACGGTAATATGTTTATGTTCCTAAATCAATCTCTTTTATGAGCATGTGAAAGGCATGGTGAATCGATTTTCAAAAATTACTGTACTTTGCATGATTGGAAACAAATCCGTGATTGCGAAATTCTGTGGTGTTACTTTTATAAAGACGGTCAATGAAAAAAAGAATGTGGACCAGGGCAATACTTTGAGTTTACACTTACAGCTTGTCCAAGGTCATTCAATATTAATACTATTAGTAATATCTTCGTTAAAGACTCTTGGGGGATATTCTAACAACAAGTGATTATAAGATGATCTGTCAAAGTGCAATGAAATACAATATGCTGGACAGTATTCTTCTCAAAGCACTTCACAGGATAACAACAATAACAACAACTATTTTACAAGTCCTGGGAGGAAGAATATCATCAATATTAATAATAATAATAATAATAATAAACTTTATTTTACATAGCGCCTTTAAAGGTGTCTTTTTTTAAAAAAAAAACCATCACCCTGCTGCAGCCTGGTGTCCTGCCGGGCACCGAGGCAGCCGGACCCCCAGGGCGCTCACCTTGCACTTTGGGGCTGCGGGGGTGAAACACCCCTTCTACCTTGCCCCGGTCCGCGAGGACTGTATCCTGGTGGCTTTTTTTAAATGCATTTGCATTTGCACACAGAGCAGTGTTTACTTGAACATGGAGATGCCATACTGAATAATTCCTGCACACAACCATTGCAGCGGAATTTGTATCATTTGGCAGGACTATGATTCATACAAGTGCTGGAGACAAAACGTATTTACATTGGGTTGCTGTAATTGGAGCACTAATAAGCCCAAAGATCTACTTATTATTTTACAAGAGAATGCACCTGACAAGCTGGACAGTATGCTTCTCAAAGCGCTTTACAGGATAACAACAACAATAACAACAACAATTTACAAGTTCTGGGAGGAAAAATATGATCAATATTAATAATAATAATAATAAACTTTATTTTATATTGCGCCTTTAAAGGTGGCTCCTCAAAGCGCTTTACAGGATAACAACCGATGAAACAACAGTGGCTGGGGGTTGAAGATACCTCGAACGGTTTAATTCGTCACAGCCAGCACACCTGCAGAGAGTGATGAAAACCGCGCAGCGTCAGGCGAATGGACATTAATATGTTGGGCTTTTGGGTTTGGGTGGATTTGCACCCTACAGTTCAACCTACAGTACGAACATGTGTTATTTTGAAATATAAAAAAATATCAATATAATTTAGGATAAATTGAGTATTGGTGTGTATTTTTTCTTTAAAATACCAATAACAGCAACATACAGTTTACATAATATGTGTTTGTTCCTAAATTAATATTGTTTATGACCTTTATGACCTTCGTTTTGCTCCTCTGCATTTTATGCTTAGCTACTAAAATAACCCTTTAGTGGTAAAATTCCATATAAATATTCAATACTAAGCGGACTAAAATGTGCACAGTAAAGAGATTAAATGATTAAATCTTTTCACTAACGACCAATACACCACATTATCTTCCGTGTCGCATTACAAGTGTCAAAAGAAGCGATACACAACCTGTATCCTCTATAACTTTTCAGTTTACAGAGAAATGCCACCAGAGCCTCACAACATTGTCCAATCTTCTCGTGTCTAATTTTTAGTTAAGCAGGATTTGAGCTACAGACCATAACAGACCAAAAAACAGAATCCACCTGCGATTTGGGTGTTAACAAAACGTGTTTACAAAGAAAGTGAAATACAGTAATACTACCAGCTATATAGATACATAGATTTAGAAATTTAGATCCTTAAATTAATATTTATTTAATATTTATTAATATGATTAATTTATTTAGATAGGTGCTTACATATTCTCGATTATAAAACAGATAATTCCGGTCCTGGAATCTGACTTGCTGACACCCTTCTGAAGTGGTACCAAAATCTCTGGTATACGGACGCACCTGAAATTTGACTTGTTACTGTGTGATAAATTTTAAAGACGTAGATAAAAAAGCTTGGATTCTCATGTAACTGGTACAAGTATCTTTTAAAACAGTGTTTGTTGTGCTCTTGAGGATCCTTGTGATATTTTGAGCTCTGGTTGAATGATAAGTGTCGCAGTTTAATAATTTTCATTGTTAGAAATTATTAAATGCTCTGTTAAAAGCAAGGTGCTCTGTTACAATCACCTTGTAAAACCGCCAGGAGAAGCCAATAAAGCTTAACCTCTCATGTACAGCATTTGAGCTTTTAAATTTAAACTGTGTATTACAGCATGTTAATCATCAGTCATTAAAAAGTTGGTATATTTTATGAAAGCAAGATTGCTCAGTTGGACAAAAGTGCAAAACCTACTTTTATCATAAATATTTTAATTATGCAGAAATATTTTATGCATCATAGCCTTTACCGAAGATATTGCTAATAGTATTAATATTGAATGGCTTTGGACAAGCTGTAAACTCAAAGTATTACGCTGGTCCACATTCTTTCTAACCGTAATTTTAAACAAAAATACTTTTATTTTTTTCTTTGACAAACACCACAACATTTCCTTGATCTAACTAACGAGGACAGAACATTAGCTAGCCAATGTGATAAAGGAATTTATTTTTTTGCTAATTTCTTTAGCACATTTGTACAAGCACTTGGAATCTGTCAAAGCCCTAATTTGTCAGGCATTTTCTTTTGCTGTAACATAAAAACTCCCTTGCTTTTAACAGAGCGTTTAATAATTTCTGACTACGTAAATTATTTAAACTGCGACACTTATCATTCAACCAGAGCTCAAAATATCACAAGGATCTTCTAATACAGCAAAGACTGTATTAAAAGCTACTTGTATCAGATACATGAGAATCCAAGCTTTTTTATCCACGCTTTCTTTTCTATACCAGATATTATGGAACCACTTCAGAAGGATGTCAGCCAGTCAGATTCCAGGAATCGGTACTTTAAAGAAAAAATACACACCAGTATTCCATTTCTCCCTAAACATTTTAAGCATCAAAGTCTTTAACTAACGTGAAATAGCGTGTAAAAAAGTGGTAGTTTTAAGCTTTTCTGCTAATATAATATGGAATTGCGTATCTAAAGAAATTAATAACGATATAATTATATTTGTGTACTGCGACAGGGCTGTGTAGGGCTGTTTCGCCTTTCTTAATGTGACTTCCCCAGTAGCCTGCTGGTTTACGTGCTTGACTAGTAACTCACAGGTTGTGTGTTCAAATCCAGCCAGCATCATGACCTTTCTTTTAACAAACATTTCTTTGCAAAAATAACATAGCAATACTATGGACAATTAATTCACTTTTTATATTTCTAAATATCACAACATGATTGAATTTAAGTCATTTTTAATAACAACGAATAGTCACCTTCTTTCCTTCTGACAACTGTCCCTGCTTCTGCTTCCTGCTTCTATCGTGTGTGTGTGTGGGGGGATCCCTTTAGATCTCCCATCAGATTTAAAAGGTTATTAATCATATCTTCGGTGTTGCATCTTCCCAGTGTAGCTGATCTTTTGCTGCCTGGGTAAATTATCACAAAGCTTTAGAGAACTTAACATTTCTATTATCAACAAATTGTAAATACAACGTTTGCATTGGCGTTATTAATTTTTCACTTGGGTGTATGGAGGATTGTCAGCTGTCACTGAGAGTAGACCCCCCCTCTTAGGCTGTGCAAACGATCTTTTAAATGTTTATAGAGAAATGGAGGCTGTCCAGTATACATTACAATATAAACATTTATATTGATTTAAATCGCGTTTTGATTTAAATCGCAAACACGTGTTTAATTATATGTATTTTTTATTCACACACAAATGCAACATAAATTGTTATCTTTGTCTTCTAAGTATCTTAATAAACGTTCAGCATAGCTTTCTCCCCGTTTAGATTTATTTTTCTTGGGATTTTGGGATCAAACGTTGAAAGATTAGACTGTAATTGTTTTTATTTTTTAAATACATTTTAAAAAAGTGTAATCTATACTAAAAAGCTGTACTCCACCTGCTATACACTGTAGATCCATATTGTAATACTTTCGGGTTCGGATAGGACGGACACAAGAACTCAGACTTGCGGAGTTAAAGCAGCCTTTATTTTTCTTCTCCATCACCACCTGCCAGCCCGGCTCTCCCGCGTCACCGTCAGAGACTGACAGCTCCCACCCGCCAACAGTGCGAGCCAACAAACCGCCCGGGTACGGGAGAGAGAGAGTAATACCCATGGGTGCAGAAGTGGGATCCTCAAGCGATCAACAAAGACAACAGAAAAATATATATGTCCATGAGAATCCAAGCTTTTTTATCCACGCTAAGTAGTCTTTAAAATTTCTTCATTACACAGTGAAGTCAAAAATCCGGGATGTGCCTATGTACGCTGGGCAAACGTTCTGAGGTAAAATTCTTCCGGCACGGGGGTACCTTTAAAGCGGAGATGACGGCACCAAATATTTTTGGTGCGCCCTCTCTTTAAAGCCCTGGCCAAATATGAAGAGAGTACGTACAGTTATAATTCAAACTGAATTTAAAACTACACATCCCAGTTACAATGGTGGTGCTTGTGATCATTGCGTTTAACCAACGAAACAGGGAGAAAAATCAGTCACATTACTTTGGGGCTGAGTTTCGAAAGCTTAACCTATCAGCAAGACAGCAAAGATATTTTTCCAAGAAAGTTTAGCCTTTGTCACTAATGAAACCACTAAATTAAGACATAAATATAGAAATGGACAGTTAATTGACTTTTATATTTCTAAATATTACGACATGTTCGAATCCAACTCATTTTAATAACAATGGGTAAACTGGGTAAACTATCACAAAGCTTTAGAGAACTTAACATTTTTTTTATCAACTGTAAATACGACATTTACATTGGCATTATTATTTTTCACTTGAGTGTATGGAGGATTTTGAGAGCAGACCCCCCCCCTTAGGCTGCGCAAACGATTTTTCACATTTTTATTAAGAAATGGAGGCTGTATGCGTTACAATATAAACATTTACTGTCAAACATTAAATCTACAGTTGATTTAAAGACAATCTGTCAAAGTGCAATGAAATACAATATTGTTGTTGTTGTTATTGTTGTTTTTATCCTGTAAAGCGTTTTGAGAAGCCACCTTTTAAGACGCTATATAAAGGAACTGATTCTTATGGAATATGTTTTCTTTCTTCTTTTTTTTTCAGCATGGAATAAACCTATTACAGTACTTGATTCTTATGGATGCCCGGTCCCGCCGGGGATTCAAAATAAAACATGGAATCGCATGTCTAAGGAAATAGCAGTATAACTATATCCATGCACAAACAGTAGCATGTTACATTATAAATTTGGGGGTCTCCTCTTGCCAGAAAGCGCTAAATTGCATTTTGAGCGCGGTTTTTTACTTTTTTTAAATTACAACTCATACATAAGCTGATACTGTTTAGACTTTTAATTATTTTAAACTGTATTATAGCAGCACAATGTGCTTTTTCACAAAACCTAGAGTAACAAAATGTCTTGCGTTGTACAGCTTTTCAGCTAAATATATTTATCGCTTACACCTGACACTTGAGGTGCCCGACAAAAACCGGTTGAACAGCTCTGTTGGAGGTTTGCAGATCAGATGAGGTTCCCTTCCCCCCACAGAAAGACAGACTTATTAGTCGCTATTCACCGCGCGGCGAGCAGCTCCAATTTCAGGCGTAAGCGATAGATTCCAGTTTAGCTGATCTTGTTACAGCATGTTACAGTTTACTATTATTAACCATATTAATTTTAAGTGCTTAATGCCATTTTTTGACCATGCACGAATATTCTTATGTCCATATCTTCGCAAGTGAATCAGTGCAAATTGTAATACTAATTAAATGACCACGGGCACTTCCCCCCCCTCTGACAGCAGGAACATAACCCATTCTCAGCAGCTCATCACAATACAGGGTGTTCGAATCTTTTGTTGTCTTTTGCTGCCTCACAAATCTTTAGAGAACTTAACATTTCTATCAACAAATTGTAAATACGACGTTTACATTGGCATTATTAATTTTTCACTTGAGTGTATGGAGGATTGTCAGGTGTCACTGACAGCAGTTAATTAAATGTATTTTTTTATTCACAATCAGACAAATGCAACATCAATTGTTATCTTTGTCTTCTAAGTATCTTAATAAACTTTCATCATAGCTTTCTCCCCGTTTAGATTTATTTTTCTTGGGATTTTGGGATCAAACGTGGAAAGACTAGATTGTAATCGTTTTTATTTTTTAAATACATTTTAGAAAAGTGTAATCTATACTAAAAAGCTGTATTTATACCTGTATGTTTATGTTCCAAAATTAATATCGATTATGGCCTTCACACGCGTTATGCTCCTATTCTTTTTATGCTCAGCTACTAAGATTTCCCTTCAGTGGTAAAATTCCATATAAATATTCAATACTAAAACGGGCAAAGTAAAGATATTTAAATCTTTCTATGACCGACCAACGCATACATTCAAATAATTTTTTTTAAAAGCAAACTGGACAACGAAAAAGGCTTGAAAAGAGCCCTTTATGTCTTGTTTTTATATGGTTTTCATCACAGGACTGACTCTCAAACACAGACTATTCATTTAAATAATGAATTATTTTAATGTTAAACCTCATATCCTGTAAAGTAAATATGAAAAAAACACCTGAATAGGGCTGAGATTCTGTGATGTATGGAGACTAGTTTAATTTTTAAGAAAAGATGAGAGTTATCGTTCTGGTGGAGCAGAGTGCTAATTCAACACATTGAGAAAAGTGCTTTCCGCTGAGAACCTCTAGTTGACTGGATCCTCACAGCTGCAGCAGAGTGCTGGTGGGATGTGGGGAATTACAAATGATAGCACTGCCAAAAAAAGAAAACATTGAAAACAAACAATACAAATAATTAGTAAGAATTATAGAAAGGTACAAAAAGTGCTACCTGTACATAATTTAATGATGAATTAACTTAAGAGTTGCTCAGTAAAGGGTTTTTGCAAAAACAAAAAACAGCATCTGAGGATTTTTTTACATTCTTTACTAAACTATTAGTGTCAGTGTGACTACTAACTAAAAATTTATAATAAACCAGGGAAAAGACAACCTGATCAACTTGTACTGTCTCACTAATAGTTTAAGATTTAACCCTTTTTGCAATTTCTCCAGAACATGTTCACCAACATACTATTTACAGATGCAGCCATTTAAAATGAGCGGGGTATGCTGCGGTACAATACGATGCCCACACTGGGGTAAAGTTAGCTTGAAGTTCGAAAATGATATTGGCACGCCTGTAGATTTTTCACGAAAACTCCTAGAGTTATGAAAACACTTACTGTGTGTACAAAGTACATTGTGACTGTTTTCACAGCCTTCACTATGTCGTTTTTAAGCCATTTTTTTTACCACGCTCGAATATTCTTTTGTTCATATCTTCGGAAGGGAAACACAGAAAGCCTTCAAACCAAATGCATTTTAAAGACCAAGACTTGTGAAAATGTTCACAGCTTGCATATAAAACTATCAGTGAGCTAATTCTTTTTTAAACCTCTGGTTTTTCATCAATGTGTAATTACGCACTAACTGGAACCCAAGGGAATCACTGTGTACACATGTTCACAACGCGAGAAATACTGCTTAATATGGCTTCATGCAAAAAACCTGTATATCACCATAGGAAGCATAACAGTGTAACGTTGCCATAGCCGGCCCAGGGACGCCAAAATGTAATGTAGTGTGCTCTCTGAAGGCACCAGTTCTGTATGGTTTGGGCATTTACTGGGACAATTATTAATTGTAGCAGTAAATCACAAAATTGATTCTTTTGATGGCTTTAGAATCCAACAATGCGATATAACACAAACAACGCACACACACAGGTACTAATATACGAGGATACATTTATTAATACATAGAATATGCATATAAACCTAACAGATCTTATCGAGAGGGTTATCAGAATACAAAAGGTATATATTCAGTCAGTTACAAAGTGTTACACATATCAAGAGGACATACGTTCAGTATATCATTCATTAAGACCGTTTCGTAAATGCACTTGGTTATAACTTCTACATTAGATACTCAAAACAAGTACATAACTCTTAGGAATTAAATTGATATCAACTGGTTGGGATAACAATTGAATTCTCGAGCTGTAATGCATTGAAGTTGAATACTCATCCAATCTCTGGGGATTCAGATCTCCTGCGGGCACAAAGAAACAGTTGCAGGCTGTTGCTGTCCAATCCGCGCTCTCTGGCTCGGTGCCAGGGTGTGCTGTGCGGCTTGCGACGGTGCGCTGCTGATGCTCACTGTTGGCTTTAACTAGCAAAGTTTGTGCACAGGAGAAAAGATGACTGTGAGTCCCAGCAAGTCAGGAAGAAGACTGGTTCGTTCCTGGTGAAGAGCTAATTCTGAATAGTGATTCAGCTGTCCACAGTTCTGACCTGTTCACGAGGCCTGCTGCTGGTGCTAACCTCGGGTGGATCCTCTGGTTACTCTCTGGCAACCTCCGCTCTAGATTATTAGAACAAAGGAAAGCAGAATGCAGACAATAAAGCTTTAGTATTTTGTTACATAAAATTACATTTACATAAAATAGACCAGATAAAATAGACCTTACACCTGAAGAAGGCTCCACAGCCGAAAGCATGGAATAAACCTATTACTTGTTCCTTTGCAGACTATGCATGCTCAGGCAGCTACCCACCTGAACCATTATTTTATATAATACTTTTTATGCATTTCTGTACTGTTTATTTAAAAACAATAAAACTTCTAGGAGAAAGTAATCAACATGTTATATTGTAGCAAAACCTCCTTAATTCATCTTGAGGAGACTGTAGCTGCGGCTCACTGATCTGTGGTCCGTTGAGAAAAAACAATAATGGGTCAATTTCCATGATAAAGACACCTCAAGCAATTTAACTGCTTTATACCAACTGCTGGCAATGTTTCAGATCAGGGGCAAGAAATGAGTATTGTAGCGTCGAAGCTTATTAAAGTACAGGAATTACATTTTCTGCTCCCTTGCCAGTCTTTCTCTCCTTCATCTCAGTGGTACTTGATACAGATAGGCCATTCCATTTGGTTCACCATTAAGGTGTTTTTCTAGCTGATAGAGTGTCCTGATAAGGAACAACTCCCCAAAGCTGGGGCACATCAACCACCCTAACAAATGGAATCTCTGGTGCCTTAATGTCTGGGAGATTCCAAGGGGATCTTATTCAAAGTTGTTTACAACTCTAAGGTCAGAGGGCATGGTTACTCATCATCAGCCAATCAGGAACTGGTAGGGCAGGTTAACCCCACGTGAGTCCCTGATGCCCATGAAACTTTCAACCAGTGAACAACCTGTATTTCCTCAAGGTAAAACAGGCAACACAGAGTGCCTGTAGAACAGTTCCCAGGAGCAGGACATTCTCGCAGTGTGCCTGCTGGACATTCAGCCTCAGGGCTCCTCCTGAAGTGAGAGGATGCCTACAGTATTATGGCTTTCTTCTCAGATATTATGAATATTCTCCTGACCCATTTTTATGTTATGTTTTTTTTGTCTTAAGAGAAACTTAGATTAAAAATCTATTAAATATGAATTCTCTAAAAAATATTGTGGCACCACCATTTTCTCACAAAAGTGTTTTAAAATGATTCTTTTAATCAGTGTAATACAAACAAACAAAACAAACAAAACAAAATAGATACAATCAGACAATTAGGCAAATAAATTTATAAGTATCATAGTATCATAATTGACAGGATGGTAACAGAGTTGTAACTAGAGTAACATAAGCAAAAAAAAGGTAAAAGAAAGCACCCTAAGCAGGAAAGACATTTCTAACTGAGGTATCTTTTAACCATGAAACCCACGTTCCCTAAAAACACAGAATAGCATGCACTCTCTAACGAATAATTAGCTCCAGTCAGGTTTGATATGGATGATCATGAAGTTGGAGCTCTTGCTTCAGGTCTCAACTCCTCTGGACCTCTCTCTCCTCTCCTTGTTGCCTGCTTCCCATTTCTTCCTCTTCTTCTCTTTTTATGTGATCAAGTGATAAAGGTGTTAAAAATTCAAAGAGGAGCCTGTGGCAGAGTTCAGCACATTTTAAATTAATGAGTCTATGAACAGCACCTCATTGTTAGTGACTTTATAATAAATAATATAATAATTACAAATAATATAATAAGTCGAACTCCAAAAAGATTAACTGCAGATTACTACTTCTGTTTCAGCTTAATGGGTCAGATAACTCTGCAGGTGTCCGAATAAACTGCAATACAATCAGGCAGACAGATTTTAAATTCTTCAAGCAAAATTAGCCCTTTAAGGTTTGTCAAAATCAGATTTTTAGCCAGCAGTATAAGACTTCTCAAAAGATATATGTTTCTCTCATCCAAACAAAGGTTCAATTTTTTTTTATTCAAAACCTTGTATGGTAAGCCTCAGGGACTCATAATGTAATCCAAACAAACAGCTGCTGGGCAAACCGTAATCTTGACATCTGCATGTGTCAAGACAAGTAGAGTCAACAGCTTCTATTTTAAATGGTTTTGGATTTGTTTCAAGATTTGTATTTTTTAATACAGTTAAGCTTTTAAAGTCATGCAATGTCTGCTTTAGGCGGGGACATTTCATTGTTTCTGGATTTTGATTTTCTTTAAAAACTTTTTTACAAAATCAGCTTCCCACTTTCACCTCGCCATAACTATAGTGGGGATGTAGTATATATTTACGTAAATATACTATGCTGCCATGTTAGTGGCAGCCTGTTACAGCAGCTCTGTGTCTTTTTGTTGTCTTTTTGTTTCTGTCAGTTAGTGTTAGTGAGTTAGTGTTTTTTCCTTCATATCCTTGCCAGCAACTAGATTTGCGATCACAACATAATGGATACTAGGGAGCTGAGATACCTTTTCTTGTTTTTTCTGCTACTCGGACCTTTTATTGGGTTGCAATGCTGATAGATACAGAGGCATTGTTTACACGCGGGACCAGCTGATTGTGCAACAATGAGGACTGTGAGGAGATTGTCTCAGGGGGCTATGGAGGATCTACGTGGTGCTTTGGAGGCTACCGACTGGGATGTGCTGTGCGAACCACATGGGGACGACATAGACAGCATGGGCCCTCTGTGGCTCAACATCCATCCCCCCATAGCCACATGCTCCCTAAGCTTTCACAGCTGCAACTGTCCAACACCTCCTCCATCCCTCTACAATCATGGCCGCCTACAGCTACAACCCCCAACAGCTACTCACCCCCCATTCCTCAAAGCATCCACTCTCCAACACCTCCGCCATTAACACCTACAGCACTGACAGCGCTATGAGCACCATCCCCCAGGCCAGGCTGACTGTCACGGCTGACCAGGTGAAAAGGGAGCTGAAAAGGCTGCACCAGGGTAAAGCCACAGGACCAGATAACGTCTGTCCCAGAGTTCTGAGGGCTTGTGCTGATCATCTGAGTGGAGTGCTCCAGCGACTGTTCAACCTAAGCCTGCATTTGGAGAGAGTCCCTGTGCTCTGGAAGACATCATGTCTGGTCCTGGTACCAAAGAAAGGGCGCCCCTCTGTCCTCAATGACTACAAGACCAGTTGCGCTGACTTCTCATGTCATGAAGACACTGGAGAGATTGGTCTTGTCTCACCTTAGACCCCTAGTCAGTTTATCACTGGACACTCTACAATTTGCCTACCAGCCCAGTGTTGGTTTGGAGGATGCAATCTTCTACAGTACATGCTACAAAGGGCCTACTCACACCTGGACAAGGCTGGCAACACTGTAAGAATTATGTTTTTTGACTTCTCCAATGCCTTCAATACTATCCAGCCCTTACTTCGAAGGAGGAAGCTGAAGGAGATGCAAGTTGGTGCCTCCATGATCTCATGGATCACTCATGGAATCGTGCCACCTGCAGAAGTTCTCAGATGACTCTGCAATTGTGGGATATATCAAGGGTGAGCGGGAGGCAGAGTACAGAGGACTGGTCAGCAGCTTTGTGGAGTAGTGTGGGGAGAACCACCTGCAATTGAATGTAGCAAAGACGAAGGAACTGGTGATAGATTTCAGGAGGAAAAGGGTCAAACCTACTCCTGTCTACATCCATATGAGTGGCGTGGAGATAGTGGGCTCATACAAGTACCTAGGAGTGTACATCGATGATAGACTGGAACGGTCTAAGAACATCGAGGCCATTTACCAGAATGGTCAGAGCCGACTTTACTTCTTGAGGAGTCTCAGGTCCTTCAATGTATGTTGTAAGATGCTACATATGTTCTATCAGTCGATTGTGGTGAGCGCCATTTTCTACGCGGTGCTATGCTGGGGCTCTGGGATTAGAGCAGTGGATTCTAATAGGCTGAACAAGCTCATCAGAAGAGCAAGCTCTGTCATTGGGTCTGGCCTGAACCCCCTGGAGGTAGTGGCTGAGAGGAGAATGGTGTCCAAACTAGAGGCCATCATGGTCAACGTCTCCCATCCCCTCTATGACATGCTTGTAGAAATGAAGAGCACATTCAGCAAAAGACTGATCCATCCACCTTGCGACAGGAAGCGCTACAGGAGGTCATTCTTGCCTTCTCCCATAAGACTGTACAACACATCCACTTTGTGTCTGGGCAGAGGCAACATTAACAGTGACCTGTTTCTGGACTGTTCAGTAAACTGCTACATCTGTTCTTTTTCTTTTTCCCATTTACAACCGTTTTTGTGCAATATATACCAGGGACTTGTGCAATACATTTATATTTATATTTATATTTATATTGTGCAATATACGTTTTTGTGTACTGTTCTGTTCTGGTTTGTTCTTTGTGTGTTCTGGACTGTGAGTAACTCTTCTTAGTGCACTTCTCACTGTACTGATTGTATTGTAAAGATGCAGCCATTCAAAGTGCATGGTACAAACCCTTACTGAAGGAAACTCACTACATCATACCGCGTCATAACGTGGTTCGTGATTGGACGGACAAAATGTGGCACTCGAGGTGTGTTGGTCGGTCATGGAAAGATTTAATCATTTAATGTCTTTACTGTGCACATTTTAATCTGCTTAGTATATTTGAATATTTATACGGAATTTTACAACTAAAGGGAAATGTTAGTAGCTGAGCATAAAAAGAAGAGGAACATAACACATCTGAATGTCATAAACGATATTAATTTAGGAACATAAACATATTATGTAAACTGTATATTGCTGATCTTGGTATTTTAAAGAAAAAATACACACCAGTATTCCATTTCTCCCTAAACATTTTAAGCATCAAAGTCTTACATGTGGTTATTTCGGAAATGTTTTTACATGCTCCTTGCTCCTTCTGACCATGTTACTGTACGTTTATACAGTATACAGTACTTTGTGAGAAAAGTGATAGTTTTAAGCTTTTCTGTGAATACGCTCGATGCCGGAGTAAACAAGCAAACTTTTAGAATTTGATTAATAGGGAATATAATATGGAATATAATATAAGAAGTTAATAATGATGTAATTATATTCATGTACTGTAACACAAACAGTAGTATATAAACATATCTATTGATATGTGTACAACTGTTTCAGCGCTTGTCATGTGACTGTGTTAGTGGCGTGATGGTTTAAGTGCCTAACTTATAAGTAAGAGGTCGGCTGTTCAAATCCAGCTATCACCATGAGTTTTCCTTTAACAAACATTTCTTTGAAACACTAAAATAGCAATATTATGCACAATTAATTGACTTTTTTATATTTCTAAATATCACAACATGTTTGAATCTAAGTCATTTTTTAATAACAACAAATAGTCACCATCTTTCCCTCTGAATCGCTCCATTAGCAGGAACCTCTATCGTCTGGATCCTTTAAGATCTCCCTTCAGATTTAAAAGGTTATTAATAGTATCTTCAGTGTCGCATCTTCCCAGTTTAGCTGATCTTTTGCTGCCTACGCATGCTTACACAGCTCCCTAGGTAAATTATCATTCCTGAATGAGAAAGCTTTAGAAACTTAACATTGTTATTATCAACAAACTGTAAATATGACGTTTACATTGGCGTTATTAATTTTTCACTTGCATATGGAGGGGTGTCAGCCGTCAATGAGAGCAGAACCCCCCTCTTAGGCTGGGCAAATGATTTTTTTAAGTTTTAAAAAAGAAATAAAAAATTAGATATAATGATACAAACATTTACTGCAGTACAATACTGCAATGTTTCGTCTGTGAATCCTTCTTCACGTGTGAGGGTCTTCAGCTTGGAGTTTGTAATGTAGGGCACTCTGGACGGGTTAAACTTTAATGCAGGAAAATTGTATTTCCCAGAAGCTACTGATTCTGATTCTTATGGAAGCCAATTTCCGTCAGGGAGTAAAAAAAAAACACACTCACTTTTTTTTTTAACTAAAAGTAATGCCACACTTTCTTGTTTAAAGCACCACATCTCTTCCTATTAAAAGGAGGAGACACTTTACAGTTTAACTCTTCAGTTCACAGAGAAATTTCACTAGAGCCTCTTCTCTTCTTGTGTCTAATTTTTAGTTTAGCAGGATTCAAGCAGGATTTCAGATGAAAGGCAATGACCCCAATCAAGCCCAAATCATAGTTTAACCCGTTCAGAGCCTACATTACATTTAAGCATTTCATTTTGAGCAGAAGACCCTCACACCTGAAGAAGACTTCACAGCCAAAATGTTGCATTTTCTCTCTTCTTTTAAGCATGTGTACGATGCTGTAATACAGTTTAAAATAATTAAAATTCTAAACAGTATCAACTTGAATTCTTACCTTTGTTAATATAACTATCAAGTTGTATTAAATAAATACAGCTTTTTAGTATAGATTACACTTTTCTAAAATGTATTAAAAAATTAAAATGATTACAATCTAATCTTTCCACGTTTGATCCCAAGATCCCAAGAAAAATAAATCTAAACAGGGAGAAAGCTATGCCGAAAGTTTATTAAGATACTTAGAAGACAAAGACAATGATTTACGTTGCATTTGTCAGATTGTGAATCAATAAAGACATTTAATTAAACACACCTTTGCGATTTAAATCAAAATGGGGGTAACGGGGACTTGCAGTGGATCGGCATAGATGGGAAAGCCAGAGACGACCGCTGCGCCGCTCTCATGTTTCGAAATCTTGTGACTTTTGAAATTTACTGAAAATACCTGTAAAACCGGTTTGTTTACAAACAATGTAGACACAGAGACTCAGACAGTAGCAATAGCAATTAGCAATAGCAAAATAGCAATATTATGGACACTCATTTGACTTAAAAAAAAAACTTTTTTTGTTGACAGCTGGTACAGCACCCCACCCCTTGTGCCAGCATTATATTCTCATTTATGTGTAGAATATGTTAATTGTCTTCCAATGAAAGACAGGCTCGTTTCGCCCAAGTCGGGAGACATTAGAAGCTTGCTACACCCCGACTGTTACACTAACACATTAGCAAGATAAAGCAATTCCATTGAGAAGCTTGGCGCGATAATTGTTTTCTTCCTTGATTTTCTGATCTGCAAGGCCATTTGGCCGCAGTCAATGTGAATTCTGTCTGGCATTGCCAGACTGTGAAAAAATAAAACTATTTTATGAAATTTTTCATCAAGATAGGGGTAAGGGAGTCTTCTCTATGATACTCTCCCTTATAAAATTAACATGAAACAAAACCAAAACTAAAAATAAGATATAATCAACAGACATTCACAACATAGACATATCATAAAACATTTACATATATTGTTAATTCATTACTTTAAATATATACTTTAAGATACTGAAACAGCCTGTTAATAAAATTATTGCAATTTTGTTCTTGTTTGGAGGTGGGGATATTCTGACAACAACTGATTTAAAGACAATCTGTCAAAGTGCAATGAAATACAATATTGTTGTTGTTATTGTTGTTTTTATCCTGTAAAGCGCTTTGAGAACCCCCTTTAAAGGTGCTATATAAAATAAAGTTTTTTAGTATTATTATTATTAATAATAATAATAATATGCTGGACAGAGAGGTGAACATTATTATGCAGAAGACAAAGACAATGATTTACGTTGCATTGACAGATTGTGAATCAATAAAGACATTTAATTAAACACGTATTTGCGATTTAAATGGAAATGGAGGTGACGGGGACTCTTATTCTCTTATTATCAACACTCGTTCAATTGTGGTTCTTTTTGTTTCACGGAGGGCTTCTCAGATAGTTGGGCATTCAGGTCAATTGCCAGGCGAAAGGATTAGTAAATATATTTTGTTAAATCAAGTCAACTGACTTGCGACACATAAAAGACATATTGTGGCATTATTACAGTATATAGGGTGGACACAGCGACTCAGACAACCGTTGAATGAAAAAGGGCACTTTAATTTTCTGTACAGCTGGTACAGCACCCAGACAAACGCAAACATGTTTCTAATAAAATGCTTTTTTTACCAAGACAAGCCATATACAGTACAGTTTACACACAGTAGTATGTTTATGCTCCTAAATTCATCTTTTATGAGCATGTGAAAGGCATGGTGAATCGAAGATTCTTATGAATTACTTTGTACAGTATGATTGGAAACGAATGTGTGATCAGATCAACGAAATGTTGTGGTGTTACTTTTTGTCAATGAAAAAATAGTGTTTTCGTTTACAAAGACGGTTACAAAGAATGTAGACCAGGGTAATACTTTGAGTTTACAGCTTATCCGAGGTCATTCATTATTAATACTATTAGTAATATCTTCGGTAAAGACCTTGATGCATAAGATATTTCTGCATATTTTAAAATATTTATGATAATATTTATGAGGTGGTAGGTTGTGTACTTTTGTCCAACTGAGCAATCTTGCTTTCATAAAATATATTATTATGTATAATGTATAATGATTAACATGCTGTAATACACAGTTTAAATTAAAAAGTCTAAAGAGCATACAACTTAAATTCTTAATTGAATAAAGATTGTCCCTCAGCAGTGATCGGGATTCAAAACCGGGTGTTTTCTGGTGATAGCTCAAACGCTGTACATGAGAGGTTAAGCTTTATTAGCTCCACCTGGTGGTAATTCCAGAAACCATTATCTTACTTACGGTAATATATGGTATGATGCGTTATGACGTGTTATGATGTGTTATGACGCGACACGCCCACCAGGTTTTACCGTGGCATGACCTGCTCGTTTTGAGTGGCTGCATCTGTACAGATGAAGCCATCCAAAGTCTGCGGTACAAACCTGTACCGCGGGCATCTACATGTGCACCAATACACGTACGTGATTGGCTGGCCAAAATGACTGACGGGCACTCATGGTGCGTTGGTCGTTAGTGGAAAGATCTAATCATTTGATGTCTTTACTGTGCACGTTTTAATCCGCTTAGTGTTGAATATTTATATGGAATTGTACCACTGTAGGGAAATTTTAGTAGCTGAGCATAAAAAGATTAGGAGCATAAAGCATGTGAAGGTCATAAACGATATTAATTTTGGAACATAAATGTACTATGTCAACTGTATATTGCTGGTCTCTGTACTTTAAAGAAAAAATACACACCAGTATTCCATTTCTCCCTAAACATTTTAAGCATCATAGTTTTATAAAACGGTCCCCAAATATGCGATTGCTGTATAGAATGAATTTTGATTGAAAAAAAATATTTAACAAGAAAATACAGCTGTTTACGTTCCTCCGCCTGAGAATATAGTCCCTTGTTGCTACGCAATGCAGAAACACAGCCACAAGTAACTAGCAAAGAGAGGACATTAGCTAGCCAATATGCTAAAGGATAAGGATAAAGGATTCAATATTCTATTGTGTTCCCCATATCAATGGATGGGTGTGAAAGCTGAACCCTAAAAAAAACTGACCGAAAGAGGATGGATGCTTTCGAGCTATGGTGCTGGGGAAGACTGTTACGGATACCATGGACAGCAAGGGTCATCAATAAAGAGGTTCTGGAGCACAACAAGCCAGAAATTTCGCTTGAGGGAAAGTTCACCAGACTCTGTCTCACTTATTTTGGTCACGTGATGCGATCAGTCATTGGAGAAAGCAATGATGCTTGGAAGGGTCAGTGGAACAAGAAGACGAGGCCGTCAAAGAACGTGGTGGCTCGACGCCATCAAAACGGACACTGGCTTAGGCATAGAACAGCTGAAAGAGAAAGTCTAAGACCGGAAAGCATGGCGAGAGATGGCCTATAGAATCGCAGAGAGTCGGATCCGACTGACCGGATAACGTCATCATCATGCT
This sequence comes from Lepisosteus oculatus, assembly GCF_040954835.1. NCBI lineage: Eukaryota > Metazoa > Chordata > Actinopteri > Semionotiformes > Lepisosteidae > Lepisosteus > Lepisosteus oculatus. The sequence continues at coordinate 26,112,288 of NC_090705.1, forward strand.
AAAGGAATAAATGACTTTTTTTGTTTATTTCTTTAGCACATTTATTTGAACATTTCCATCGATTGTACAAGCACTGAAAAACTGTCCAATCCCTAGTTCATAGGGCATTTTCTTTTCCTATAATAGACATAAAAACTCCCTTGCTTTTAACAGAGCGTTTCATAATTTCTAACAACGAAAATGATTTAAACTGCGACACTTATCATTCAACGAGAGCTCAAAATATCACAAGGATCCTCAAGAGTGCAACAGACAGCAGAAAAAGATAATCAAATACATGAGAATCCAAGGTTTTTTATCTAGGCTAAGACGTAGTCTTAAAGATTTCTTTATCAAACAGTGAAGTCAAAATTCCGGGGTGTGCATATATTAGAGAATATAGCACTTCTGATTGTCCATTGGACTGATTGTCTATTGTACTTTTTGGACAATCAGTCTTTATAAACCTATGCACATTTTGCACATATTTTATTGTTCTTACAGTGACTATGATCATCACATTTTGCACACGCCTATGTATCTATTTTTTATTTATTAATTTTCATTTATTTTTTTGTCTTTTGTTTTATAACTATTCTGATGTCTGTTTTTGCTTGTCTTGGGCTGGACTGCTGTAACACATCAATTTCCCTACGGGATTAATAAAGTCATATCTATCTATCTTCTTCGGATGTGTGTCAGCCAATCAGATTTCAGGACCGGAATTATCCGTTTCATAATAGGGAATATAGTATGGAATCACGTAATGATATTAATTTAAGGATCTAAATATCTAAAAATATGTATCTATATAGCAGGTAGTATTATTGTAGTCCACTTTCTTTGTAAACACGGAAAAACAGATTCACAACGCGAAGGTGTGTCACTCTTCTGTTTAAAAAACGATTTGAACAGCCTGTTTTTAATAAGCTGCTGAGTAAAGAATAGGAATGTTACTGCTGTCAGTCTTTACTGAATATATCACTAATAGAATTAATAATGAATGACCTTGGACAAGCTGTAAACTCAAAGTATTGCCCTGGTCTACATTCTTTGTAATCGTCTTTGTAAATGAAAAGACTTTATTTTTTCATGATACAAAGTTTTCACGTGTAGGGAAAGACCGGTTCAGGGACGCCAAATATGTAATGTAGTGGCTCTCTGAAGGCACCAGTTCTGTAGGGTTTGGGCATTTACTGAGACAATTATTAATTGTAGCAGTAAATCACAAAGTTGATTCTTTTGATGGCTTTAGAATCCAACCATGCGATATAACTCAAACAACGCACACACACAGGTACTAATACACAAGGATACATTTATGAATACATAGAATATGCATGTAAACCTAACAGATCTTATCGAGAGGGTTATCAGAATACAAAAGATATATATTCAGTCAGTTACAGTGTTACACATATCAAGAGGACATACGTTCAGTATATCATTCATTTAGACCATTTTGTAATTGAACTTGGTTACAACTTCTACATTAGATACTCAAACAAGTACATAACTCTTAGGAATTAAATTGATATCAACTGGTTGGGATAACAATTGAATTCTCGAGCTGTAATGCATTGAAGTTGAATACTCATCCAATCTCTGGGGATTCAGATCTCATGCGGGCACAAAGAAACAGTTGCAGGCTGTTGCTGTCCAATTTGCGCTCTCTGGCTCCGTGCCAGGCTGTGCAGTGCGGCTTGCGACGGTGCGCTGCTGATGCTCACTGTTGGCTTTAACTAGCAAAGTTTGTGCACAGGAGAAAAGATGACTGTGGGTCCCAGCAAGTCAGGAAGAGGACCGGTTCGTTCCTGATGAAGAGCTAGTTCTGAATAGTGATTCAGCTGTCCACAGTTCCGACCTGTTCACGAGGCCTGCTGCTGGTTACTCTCTGGCAACCTCCACTTTAGACTCTTAGAACAAAGGAAAGTTCTGGCACTCGGACACACTGGCCGTTCCGTGGTTGTCCGGGCTGAGTCTCAGGATGGTCAGGAGGCGCGCTGCGAGAATGTCCTGCCCTTGGGAGCCTTCTGCTCCTGGGCCGTCCTGCCCTGGAATTCTCCTTTGAATTCCCTTTAGAACAGTCCACAGAATCCTCTCCAGAATATTACTGAATCTTACTGAATCTGAATCTTGTTGAATCTCTGTGTTGCCTGTTTTTACCTGGAGGAACTTCAGCTCATTGATTGGCTGAAAGTTCCATGGGCATCAGAGTCCCACGTGGGTTACTCGGCCCTACCAGTCCCTGATTGGTTGATCAAGGTGAGATATGAGTCACTTACTCCTGACACTTAGTAATGCAGTCCAGATGTTCATCTGGCACTCCCTAGACAGATAGGCGCCAATGGATGACCATTGATCATGATAGCCAGGCTTAGCTAAGTGCATCCCCCTTTGGGAGCTGTCCTAGGACCTTAAATCAGCCTGGCTTAGGTAGTTTCTATGTGGCTGCACCACAGAGATGAACAAAGAAATGGGGCCTCATTTAGGAAAGCCCAGAACACTTAATTCTTTCTTATTATTAAGCCTCACCGCTACACACAAAACCTCCTCGAGTTGTGAGAACACTTGCTTTGTGTATACAGCACATTGTGAATGTTTTCACAGCCTTCACTTTGTCATTTTTATGCCATTTTTTGACCACACACAAATATTCTTATGTCCATATCTTCGCAAGGGAATCAGTGTGAATTGTAATACTAATTAAATGACTGTGGGCACTTTCCACCCCCTCTACATTCTCAGAGTAGAATAGGCTAAATTCTAATTAAAGACAGTCCACCCTCCCCCACGGACAGGAAAAGTGCCCGCAGGCAAGTAATATGGTCAGTAACAGTAAACATTTTTAACTGCACTCCATCAGAGAGAATACCATAGTGCGTTTTTTTTTTACTCCCTGGTGGAAACGGGCTTCCATAAGAATCAGTATAGCACCCGGGAAATACATTTTTCCTGCATTAAAGTTTAATTCGTTCAGAGCGCCCTACATTATAAACTCTAAGCGTTTCATTTTGAGCTGAAGACCCTCACACCTGAAGAAGGATTCACAGCTGAAACATAGCAGGCTGACGTGGCTGACACTCCTCCATACACTCAAGTGAAACATTAATAATGCCAATGTAAACGTCGTATTTACAATTTGTTGATCATAAAAATGTTAACTTCTCCAAAGCTTTCTCAGTCGAGTATGATAATTTACCTATGGAGCTGTGTAAGCATGTGTAGGCAGCAAAAGATCAGCTAAACTGGGAAGAAAACGCTTTCAGAGAAAATGTTTCAGGTTTCAAGAGCACAGACCCCCAATGCAATTTCAACCAAACCTGTCCCCACACACCCTGCCCCCACTGTGATTAGAATATACACAAAGCACTGAAATCTTTCGAGTAGATGATCAGGTGTTTCGCATTATGAACTCACACCTAGGATTCGATTAATTAGGGTTATTAATTATTAGAGTTCATAAAGCCTGAATTACGTACTATGCCTACGTCTGTGAAACACCTTTTCTAGTTAATGCTACAGTACTTCTCTTTCTCGGGAGTGATTTTTTTTAGACAAAAACCAGGCTATCAGGCTTGTTTTGTGATCTTCCTAAGATTGTTAAGCGCAGTGTCAAAATGTTTCCATATGAAAGGATTCATATGAAAGGCAGTGATGTCACCATCCTGTGACGTGTGGTGTAGATCTTTGATGTGGTTGAGTGTGAATTGTGGTGAGCCTCTGATTGGGGAAAAAAAGACCATGTTAAAAAAATCCTTAAAAGAGAATTAAAGTTTCACACAACAAGGCATGACTGTGAAAGGTCAATAGGCCTGCCTAGTGTGCACAACAGGGTGCAGTGTGCTGGTGTGATGCAGTGGTGGCCGGGTACGGTGTGATGTGCTGGCAGCTGTGTGATGCAACGGTGGCCGGGCACGGTGCAGTGTGCTGGCAGCTGTGTGGTGTGACACAGTGGTGGCCGGGCACGGTGAGGTGTGCTAGTGGCCGCATTGGGCAAACCTTGCCCGCAGAACAAGGCTAAAGGGGCTTTTATATAGTGCCTTTAAAGGTGGCTTCTCAAAGCGCTTTACAGGATAACGACTGATAAAACAACAGTGGCTGGGGGTTGAAAATACCCGTGAAACCAGTTTGTTTACTAACAATGTAGTAACAATTTTTTTTGACAGCTGGTTTTTGTTGACAGCTTGACACAAGTTTATCAGTGAAAAGACCACGGGCATTTTTCCTTCCCCCTACATTCTTAGAGTAGAATAGAATTTATTAGCACAATTTATTACAGTGCTAAATTTAATATTATTGATTACTAATAGTTTATGCTAACACCTAACTTTCTTAACTGCTGTACTGTACTTAAGTACTACTGTAAGTAGTACTGCTGTAAGCAAAAAAACTCCCGCAGAGAGTGGTGAAAACCGCGCAGCACCAGGCGAATGCACATTAATGTTGGGCTTTTGGGCTCAGGTGGATTTGCGCCCTACAGTTCAACCTGCCTTTAAAGGCGCACTATAAAATAAAGTTTATTATTAATTTGCTGGACAGAGAGGTGAACATTATTATGCAGAAGACAAAGATAACGATTTACGTTGCATTGCCAGACATTTAATTAAACACGGGTTTGCGATTTAAATGGAAACGGGGGTGACGGGAACTCTTAATCTAAATAAAAATGAAATAAATAAAACAGGTTTTGATAGTTAATGACCACTTTTAATGCGCAAAACAAGGGTGATTTTATTTCCTCCTGATCAGCTTAGAAATCTGTGAACGCTGTAAGGTTTTTACTTCTTAATTAAATGTTTAAAATACATGTTTTGAATAGAAACAACATATTCTGTTCTCTTCCTGGTATGTAGAACAGATCAGCAGGTCTTTTTTCCCCAATCAGAGGGGTGTCAGATGGTGTCAGCCAATAACCATTCTGAAGCTGTGCCATAATCTCTGGTATAGGCACACCCCAGACTTTTGACTTTTTACTGTGTGATAAATTTTAAAGACTACTTCTTAGCGTAGATAAGAAAGCGTAAATAAAAAAGTTTGGATTCTCATGTATCTGATACAAGTATCTTTTTCTCTGCAGTCTTTGTTGTGCTCTTGAGGATCCTTGTGATATTTTGAGCTCTGGTTGAATGAAAAGTGTCGCAGTTAAAATAATTTTTGTTGTTAGAAATTATTAAATGCTCTGTTAAAAGCAAGGGAGTTTTAATGTCTGTTATAGTAAAAGAAAATGCCTGACGACCGCGTTGTACCATGGCGTAACCCATGCGTTTTGAATGGCTGCATCTGTATGTATTGTGTTATTATTATTGTATCATTCATTACACTGTTGCTGTGTTGTCTCTGTTAAGCTGCTGTTGCACTGCAATTTTCATCAAGGGACCAATAAAGTATCTATCTATACTTGGGGGCTTGTTCAGAATCTTTGATCTGTTTTGTGGAGCCTATATTTTTTTCCTTGGTTCACGCCTGTTGCAATTGGGGTTGTTTTAGTTTGTAGTGGTCCTTTGAATTACAGGTAATTATAAATTTGTATTACAGGTAATGGTGGTGTCCATCTTGGCTTCAGTTTAAAGGATTTTATTCTGTGCCTGACTTTGGAGCAGTTTGAGAAATGTCACAAGGCTGATGTTTAATCGATAGCTGGTTTTAGTGTTAAAAACTAAATGGCTAAAAAAACTTAGGCTTACTTGGGACGTATCAGATGTTAAATTGAGGAAGGAGACAATCCCCACCCCCAAACAGACAAAGGCGATAATCTTGATAAAAATCCACTCAAATGATGCAGTACAGATGCAGCCATTCAAAATGGGTGAGGTATTTTGCGGCATACCCCGGTGGGCGTGTCGCAGTATCACGCGGTATCACGCAGTTAACGTGTGTCACGTGGTTAACTATCCGGCGTCGCCTTGTAAAACCGCCAGGGGGAGCTTAACCTCTCATGTACAGCATTTGAGCCTTTAATTTTGAACTGTGTATTACAGCATGTTAATCATCAGTCATTAAAATGTTGGTATATTTTATGAAAGCAAGATTGCTCAGTTGGACAAAAGTACACAACCTACCTTTATCAGAAATATTTATGCATCAAAGCCTTTACTGAAGATATTACTAATAGTATTAATAATGGATGACTTTGGACAAACTGTATACTCAAAGTATAATTTCTTTAGCACATTTGTACAAGCACTTGGAATCTGTACAAGCCATACTTTGTCAGGCATTTTGTTTTACTTCAATGGGCATAAAAACTTCCTTGCTTTTAACAGGGCGTTTCATAATTTCTAACTACGAAAATGATTTAAAATGCGACAGCTATCGTTCAACTAGAGCTTAAAATATCACAAGGATCCTCAAGAGCACAGCAAAGAGTGTATTAAAAGACACTTGTATTTATCAACGCTTTCTTTTCCATATACCAGATTTTATGGAACCACTTCAGAGGGGTCTCAGCCAGTCAGATTCCAGGAATCGGCACTTTAAAGGAAAAATACACACCGGTATTCCATTTCTCCCTAACGATTTTAAGCATTGAAGTATTTAACTAGCATGTGAAATAGCGTGTGAAAAAGTGGTAGTTTTAAGCTTTTCTGCTAATATAATATGGAATTGCGTATCTAAAGAATTTAATAACGGTATTCGTGTGCTGCGACAGGGCTGTGTAGGGCTGTTTCGCCTGCCTGTTCATGCGAGCTGTCTTGTAGCCTACTGGTCTAGGTGCGTGACTAACAACTGGTAGGTTGTATGTTTGAATCCAGCTGGTGCTGGACTTTTCTTTTAACAAACATTTCTTCGAAAAAATAGAATAGCGATATTATGGACAATCAATTGACTTTTATATTTCAAAATATCGCAACATGATCGATATTTGCGATATTTTGAACATATCTTCCCTTCTGACAGCGGTTCCTGCTTCTATTGTGTGTGTGTGTGCAACAGAGTAAATTTTTATAGAGAAATGGAGGCTGGATAGTATGCGTTACAATATAAACATTTATATTGATTTAAATCGTGTTCTGATTTAAATCGCAAACACATATTAATTATATGTGTTTTTTAATCATAATCAGGCTAATGCAACATAAATTGATACAGTATCTTTGTCTTCTAAGTATCTTAATAAACTTTCAGCATAGCTTTCTACCCATCAAGATTTATATTTCTTGGGATTTTCGGATCAAACATGGAAGGATTAGATTATAATCGTTTTTATTTGTCAAATACGTGATTGTATTTCTGAATGTTATGTGACACCTACAGTAGTTCACTGCTTTAAATACATCGAATTAAGAAAGTTATGTGTAGCACTTTAGATCTTTTTTCTGAACCAGGGAAAATCTGATCATGTTTCTCTATAACAATAATAAAAAACTTTATTTTACATATCGCCTTTAAAAGTGGCATCTCAAAGCAATACAGTAGATCGAAAAACAGTTGAAAGGGACCAAATTAAATACCAGACAATCACAAACGCGTTTTCAATAAAATTATTTTATTCATTCAGCAGTTTGTGAGAGGGACATCCAGCAGGGAGAGACACACACACCGGTTTTCATTGACAAAATTGTTTTTTTTCAATTCCTCTTGTCTAACAGGAATGTTTTGTTTGTGGACAGACTGTTAGACAAGAGGAAAAGGCCGCCTCCTCCTACGAAGCATTAATCGCGTATCTAAGGAAAATTGCAGTATACCTTTGTTCATGCACATCATTATACAGTACAGTATCTCAATTTGTATTTCGATAAAAAAAATCGTTTGCCCAGCCACTACCGTTGTTATTGTTTTTATCCTGTAAAGCGTTTCCTTTTTCTACATTTTCCATTTCCTTTTTCTGATCACTCGCTTTCTGGATACACATCTCACCTGTCCTGTTCTTTGTTTTCCTGGTTTGCTGATTATGCCTGCTGCGGTCCACTCCTACCCTCACACCTAAAGAATACTATTTTAAATTTCTTGGCGCAGTTCATTTACCCTTGTATGTGCTGTCCGCGCCCAAAATGCAATTAAAAAAAAGTCAAAAACTGCGCTCAAAATACAATTTAGAGCTTAATAAGATACACTCCACAGGCAAAATTAAAGACAAAATTAAAGACAATTAAAATCTGTAATCTTTCCACTTGTACTGTGAGTCATCGGACAGTTTCTGCTTTGTGTAAGGATGGTGAGAAAGCTGTGCTCAATGTATTTAAGGGACTTAAAAGTAAAAGGAGATGCTTCATATTGCTTGACTAATTTTAAAAACCAAGTTATAAATGCAGACGCTCCCTCGGTGCCGCGCCGGGTGTAAATATCAAAGTATACATTCCCAACAAGAATTGTACCCATCTGTCATGCAAATAAAACACCTTGAATTGAATTGAATTGAGGGAGAGAGGGGGGTAGTGGGACAGAGATACTGTAGACAGACTCAAGGCAAATAAGATACTTATGGGTACGCAGGCATTCACGACAGCAACATACGAAACGTTTGCATGTACTGTATAGTTAAGTTATTACTTGGTTTTCAAAGTGCAACGAAATACAATATTGTTGTTGCTGCTGTTCTGGTTGTTTTGGTTTAGTTTTCTGTGCTTTCTCTATCCTGCTAGATTTGCAATTATTCTGAACATTTTCATCTTGAAATAACTCATTTCTAAATACATTTTTCACTGTTAACATCTTGCAGCAACTCTGCCACAAAATATACACTCTGACAGTTCATCCTGCTACCAACATTAAATAAAACAAATCTTAAGATTTCTATATTTATGTCTTTATTTAGTGGTTTCATTAGTGACAAAGGCTAAACTTTCTTGGAAAAATGTCTTTTATGTGTTGCGGAAAAAACTGACTTGCTTTAACAAAATATGTTTACAAATCCTTTCACCTGGCATTTTCGTAGTTAGAAATTATGGAACGCTCTGTTAAAAGCAAGGGAGTTTTATGTCCGTTGCTGTTCTTTTGCAACATGAATATAATTATATCGTTATTAATTTCTTGAGATACGCGATTCCATATTATATTCCCTTTTAATCAAATTCTAAAAGTATGCTTGTTGACTCTGGTATCGCGTTAGTTAAAGACTTCGATGTTTAGGGAGAAATGGAATACTGGTGTGTATGTTTTCTTTAAAGTACCGAGACCAGCCATATACTGTATGTTTAAGTTCCAAAATTAATATTGTTTATGGACTTTACACGTGTTGCAGTATGCTCCTATTCTTTTTATGCTCAGGCACTAAGATCTCCCTTCTGCTTTGTGTAAAAATGGTATCAAAACCAATCTTAAGTGGTGAGAAAGCTGTGCTCAATGTATTTAAGGGACTTAAAAGTAAAAGGAGATGCTTCATATTGCTTGACTTATTTTAAAAACTAAGTTATAAATGCAGACGCTCCCTCGGTGCGCTGGCTCTTACACAGTGCCTGTCTGCCGTAAGCGTTACAATATACATACCCAACACTGCTTGTACCCATCTGTCATGCAAATAAAACACCTTGAATTGAATTGAATTGAGGGGAGAAGGGGGGAATACTAAAGCCAATACTGGCTCAATACCCTCAATGGGCTTTGACGTGCTAATGCATTGGTTAAACAGTCCGGGTGTGGCAGGCTTCCAATGTCAATTCGACTCGATTGGAAGACAATGAACGTATTTTAGCCCTAAATGAATTAATAGCAAACATGGTTTACATAAAATACATTTTTCCAAGAAAGTTTATAATAATAAGATCTATAGTTGAAATCTGAGCCTACTTTAAAAATAAAGGAAAAGCATTTTCAGAGAGCAATCACGCTGTGTTTATGTAGAAAAAGCGATTAGGTTTATGAGCAATCTTATTACCTATTCACTTAAAACGCTATATAAAATAAAGTTTATTTAGAGATGAATGATCAGTGTCGCAGTTTAAATAACTTTTGTAGGAGGGCTTGGACAGATTCCAAGTGCAGTAGTCAAAGCTTTATCAGCCTATTTAAAATTTTTTTTTTGAATCCCCGGCGGGACACACTCCATAGGAATCAGCGCTTTTATACAGTATATCGCCTTTAAACACATATATTTAAACACGCGTTTACGATTTAAATCAAAACGCGATTCAAATCAATATAAATGTATATTTTGTAATGCATAGGTGACTATTCATTGTTATTAAAAAGACTTAAATTTGATCATGTCGTGATATTTAGAAATATAAATTTGTTTGGTGCGAGTGAGGTTTTATTTAATCTCTGACCAAGGGAAACGTTTCATTTTTTCAAAGAAATGTTCGTTAAAAAATAAAGTCATAGTTCCATGGGATTCAATCACAGACCATGTGACATGGGAGTCAGGAAACTAACACACAGCGCCACCGGATTTAATAACGCAATAAAAACGCTATAAAATAATGTGACTAGGCACAGAACAAGTTTACAGCACAGTACAATAATAAATGCTGACCATGACTTTAGAAGCATAAATTACCTTACACACAAGCTGTCTTTCTGTATGAACCTCTAAGCTGGTTCATACAGAAAATGTAGAAATGCATTAGCCTAATTATGATTAAAAAACACATAATTAAACACACGTTTGCGATTTAAATCAGAACATGATTTAAATCAATATAAATGTTTATCTTGTAACGCATACTCTCCAGCCTCCATTTCTCTATAAAAATTTACTCTGTTGCACACACACACACAATAGAAGCAGGAACCGCTGTGAGTAGGGAAGATATGTTCAAAATATCGCAAATATCGATCATGTTGCAATATTTTGAAATATAAAAGTCAATTGATTGTCCATAATATCGCTATTCTATTTTTTCGAAGAAATGTTTGTTAAAAGAAAAGTCCAGCACCAGCTGGATTCGAACACACAACCTGTGCATTGTTAGTCAAGCACCTAGACCAGTAGGCTACAAGAGAACTCGCATGAACAGGGAGGCGAAACAGCCCTACACAGCCCTGTCGCAGTACACGAATATAATCATACCGTTATTAAATTCTTGAGATACGCGATTCCATATTATATTCCCTTTTAATCAAATTCTAAAAGTATGCTTGTTGACTCCGGTATCACGTTAGTTAAAGACTTCGAAGCTTGCAATGTTTAGGGAGAAATGGAATACCGGTGTGTATTTTTTTCTTTAAAGTACCAAAACCAGCTATATAGTGTATGTTTATGTTCCAAAATTAATAACGTTTATGGCCTTCACACGCGTTAAAGTATGCTCCTATTCTTTTTATGCTCAGTTACTAAGATTTCCCTTCAGTGGTAAAATTCAATATCTACAACGGGCACAGTAAAGATGTTTACAGTAAGTCTTTCTACGACAGACCAACGGACCACAAGTGCCCTTGTTGGTCAACCAATCACGCAACGCGGTACCCCGCGTCATCTTATGTCATGATACGCGACACCGCAGCCAATTACCTGCGGTACGTGTCTGTACCGCTCACTTTGAATGGCTGCATCTGTATGTTAACACAATCTCTGCTAACCGCTTGTAAGAGCAAGGACTTTCTGTTTAATTAAATGAGAGTTACAGTACAATCAGACAGATTTTAAATTCTTTAGGCAACTTTAGCTGTTTGTCAAATTTTACTACTTTGCGCAGTACACAACTTCTGAAAAGGTACCTCTTCCTCTTGTGCAAACTCATCAAAGGTTTATTTTTTTTATAATTTTGAAAACTTGGACGACCACACTGGGTTTCGTCTCCAGCCGTTTCACACACGCGAATCCCGTGAAGTCAGATCCACAGATGTACTGAAACAGTGGTGCACACAGCAATGAACGGCAGTGTGTTCGTACACTGTATAAATATACTGTATATACAGTATGATACTGTATGGTTTCAAAGCCACTACAGTACACTATGTGTGAAATATTTTTTCTTAATAAAAATGTTAATTTCTTGTTGCTGAAATTTGTATTAAGACAAAATTATTATTTTTTTCATGTGGATGTCGATGTCGCAACAAGCTATAATAATAAACTATGTTTTTACAGCCAGCTATGTAAAAAATATAGCCCAAGGATCGCTTTAAAGGTTAATTCCAAACTAAAAAGGCAAGACTCAACCTGTCTTCTCTATAACTCTTCATCTTACAGCTCGTCCATGCTCATTCATTATTAATATTATTAATAATATATTCCATTTCAACTGGAACGTTTTTACAAACATAAAAAGAGGTGATACGCAACATGTCTCATCTATAACTCTTCAGTTTACAGAAAATTCTCCCAGAGCCACACAACATTTTCCATGGCCTTCTTGTGTCTAATTTCCAGGGAATAACCCTATTAGAAAAGGAAACAGTGCATCGGTCCTTGATTATGGTTAAACTGTACATACAATGTCTGATGGTGTTTCAGCTTTCACTTTTCTGTAATCTGTACAAAACCATGACATCCCATCAAGGTTTAGTAACAATAAACAGGAAGAACTCCATGGACTTTCTTATTCGAACCAAACCATGCTCCAGCAAATAATGTACGGTATATCCCCTTCTTCAACACTTCTCTTTTAGCAGGATTTACGCAATAAGCACATTTTTTAATGGAGGTGATATTACCTACATCTACATTGCTGTATAACACAGGTTTGATTCAGAGTGTCTGTTAATAAAACAGAGCATGTTCCAATAAATTTAACTACGTCTTTTTTCCATTTCAGCTAAATGAGGCGAATACAAAGTCAAATCAGTCAGGATCTTGGAGTTTAATAAGCGAGCGGTTTCATTTTAAATATTTCATGTAACAAGCATCTAGACAGTGTACATCTGTAAACAACAGAGTGAGTTGGCTCACTTAAGGGTGTTGTCACGATCGCTAACCCCTCCTCTTAAGGGCGCTCCAGCCCTTCCTTGTTTTCTCCTATTGTCTGCACCTGTTCCCTATTCCTGCTCCCCCTTAAAAGCCAGACGCGGACTTCACTCCTGGCTCCTCATTGAATTCCGCTTTGTGAGAGCCCGGGGTCCTGCTGCGTCTGGCTCCTTTATGCTTTTAACTTTCTGTTCCTGATTCCCCTCGCCGGTTCCGACCCCCCCCACCCCGGATGGATCGCCTGGCCATGGACTTCAGCCCATGATTACCCGTTTGGATTTCCTATACGGATTGTTTGCCCCGGACTCCCTTCCCCTGGACACCTGCACTCCTTGGACACGCCCCCTTGTCTCCATCCTTTCTCCTGCATGAATTTATTCCTACTGTGTCTTTACCCACTGGATTGTGTCTTCTGCATTGGGCCCGGAAAGAACTGCTACGTGAAAGGTGTAACACGTCCGTCTTCACTGCCATGGTATGGTTTCAACATACTGATATGTTCTCCAGTTACTGACAATTGTAAAAATAACCCTTCTTCCCTCCTTTGTTTAACTTAAAGAATTCTGTGACGAAATCCTTATACACACACTCACACTGGAGCCAATTTTGCCAGAAACAACCTCTCAGTAAGTCTTTGGACTACACAATACTGTACAGTACAACATAGGGTTTAAAGTGTTAAATTTAAACAGTATACAACTTAAATTCTGTAATTGGAAAAAGATTGTCCCTCAGCATTGATCAGGATTTGAAACAGGCATTTTCTGGTGACAGCCCAAATACTCCACATGCCATGTTAAGCTTTCACTGCTCCTCCTGGTGGTTTTGCAAAGTAGAGCAGTCCTACAACTGAATATTTTTAAATAGCTGTTGTAGTGGCGAGGCTTATTAATAAGAATGAATTAAGTGTTCTGAGCCTTCCCAAATGAGGCCCCATTTCTCTGTTCATCTCTGTGGTGCAGCCACAGAGAAACTATTCATGCAGGCTGATTTAAGGTTCCTTTGATAAGGTTTCCTAGGACAGCTCCCAAAGGGGGATGCACTTATTTAAGCCTGGCTATCATGATCAATGGTCATCCATTGGCGCCTATCTGTCTAGGGAGTGCCAGATGGACATCTGGACTGCATTCCTAAGTGTCAGGAGTAAGTGACTCATATCTCACCTTGATCAACCAATCAGGGACTGGTAGGGCCGAGTAACCCACGTGGGAGTCTGATGCCCATGGAACTTTCAGCCAATCAAAGAGCTGAAGTTCCTCCAGGTAAAACAGGCAACACAGAGAGCCTGAGATATTCAGTTAGATTCAGGAGAATTCTGTGGACAATTCTAAAGGGAATTCAAAGGAGAATTCCAGGGCAGGACGGCCCAGGAGCAGAAGGCTCCCAAGGGCATGACATTCTCGCAGGGCGCCTCCTGACCATCCTGAGACTCAGCCCGGACAACCACGGAATGGCCAGTGTGTCCAAGTGCCAGAACTTTCCTTTGTTCTAAGAGTCTAGAGCGGAGGTTGCCAGAGAGTAACCAGAGGATCCACCCGAGGTTAGCACCAGCAGCAGGCCTCGTGAACAGGTCGGAACTGTGGACAGCTGAATCACTATTCAGAACTAGCTCTTCATCAGGAACGAACCAGTCCTCTTCCTGACTTGCTGGGACCCTTTTAGACTTTGATTAAAAGGGGATAAAATATGGAATCGCGTATCTAAAGAAATTAATAAAGAAATAATAATATTCATTTACCGCAACACACATGCTGTGTGTTTGAATCCCACTAGCGCTATGACTTTTTTCTCACCGCACATCACCTACCAGTGAACAAAGTAATGAAGCCAATTCATAGATGAGGATTATTAGGAGGCCATGATTGGTAAGGGCCAATGGGAAATTTGGCCAGGACGACAGGGTTACACCCCTTCTCTTTTCGGGAAATGCCCTGGAATTTTTAATGACCCCAGAGAGTCAGGACCTCATTTTTACATCTCATCCAAAAGACAGCGCCTGTTTACAGTATAGTGTCCCCGTCACTATACTGGAGCTTCAGGACCCACATGGACTGCAGGATGAGCACCCCCTGCTGGCCACACTTCCGGCAGCAACCTTAGTTTTTATCATGAGGTCTCCCATCCAGGTACTAACCAGGCTGTCACCCACTTAACTTCAAGGGGTTGCTAGTTATGAGTTGCAAAGTGATATGGCTGCTGGTAGGATATATATATATACTTTATAGGATATTTTTTTCCCAAAACAGTACTTGTCAATACTTAATTAGGAAAGAAATGGTTTTATGTGCAGAATTAAGGATTATGAAAATAATTTAAGGAAAAACTAAAACTTCTGTTGTTCTACTGTACATTCTACTTCAATGTAATCTCTGAAGAAACCTTTATTTACACTATGTGTACTGAGTACACAGCAAACTAACTAGAATTGAAATTCAAATGTACTGTGAGAGCTTACAATATCTGTAGGGTTTCAAACATAATTACATAAGTTAATAGACCTTAATCAGACCTTCCCCCAGCAACTCAGGTTAAAACATACCATCACAGCCTCTTAACAAAGCCCTGTAACCCTAACTTCCATCACTGATATCTTCTGAAGACTAAGCTATTATCTACTTATACCAATGCAGGCATTTCCATGATTTTATATTTTAGCCTCCTTGACTCTAGCACACTGCTGTAGTCAATGTTTTCCATTATTATTATTGAGATTTTAGATCTTAATGGCCTGATTCCCAAACTACATAGCATCATCTGTATTCTAATCAACTCTTCCATTCTTTTTGGTTGATTGCTTTTGACCCCTATGATTTCATGCTATTGTGTTTGATCCTGTTTCAGTGCTAGTGCATTTACCTTTCATCCCACTTTTATCACAGTTTGTCATCCTATTTTTTGGGGAAGAGGTCTTCAGTCCAGGTGCTGTAGAGTACAATATAAGCCACCCTGACTTACATCCTTTTGTAACCTATACTCGTAAGTTACAGATCACTAAAACATGTAATTGGTTAAATTTAGCTAGATCAGGTCCTTGAAGGCTAAAGTCTCTAGTTTCAAATGATTGATATATTACTTTTTTGATAAATCAACTGCCAGATTTAGCATATCACATTTCACTGGGTCGCTCCTGCATGTAGATTAGTTCTTGCTGAAGTGCACTAGTTTCTATGATAATAAAATGAAGTTACAGGCTTATTTGCCAATAAACAGCTATAGGTCCTTGGCAATTATATAAACAGTGATGCTCAAGTGTAGAGTACTTTAATTCCATACTGAAATGTTCAATAAATGAAGTTAACCACAATGGCTTTGAGCCTTTTTTTCTTTCTTCTGTCTTTCTATTTTTCAACATGGTGTTAACTGTATTTGTACATTTGTATGAACCTTTTTCTAAGTAACATATACATCAATAACTAAGAAAGGACAGGGATCTGTCATTCTGTAATAATGGATCATGGAGGTTGGAATGATATTGCCTTTCATTCATACAGTATCTTAGTTCTTACTAATTCATGTTTACTGATATGCAGTAAACTCAAATGATACTCAAATCATTCTAAATGTTATAGAAACACATTGCAGCAATTCTATGACATAATCTTAACTAATTTCTAATCAGAAATCAAAATTCCACTTCCATGTAGTTATGTATGTCATTTATTACTATTAGAACTGTATGTGACTAGTTTCAGTTGTTGCAATATGTTGTGCCCTACTGTGGTTATATCCTCCGTTACTAGACATGACAGCTTTATGACAAGGAAGTTTCAGGACAGGCATGTTACAGTATATCATGCCAGGAAAACTTGGTAAGACATACGAGTACGTTAGTCTGACATTACAAAGCTGAAAGATGACAGCAGTGACCTGCAAATGATGCACCAAGGGTGCATGAACTCTACCATGTTCATTTTCAGCAAGACAATTTTTAATCATTTAAAATTTTCCCAAAACAGAACAAAACTATACCATACTGTATTTCTCCTCACACCAAGCCTCAGAACCCCTAAAATAAAAAAGGGCTCTGACTGCATCAGCACCTACACGTCCGGTCACTCTTTTCCCCCAAATGAAAACTCTTTGGAAATATTATCAGGATATGACAGAATCCACCACATCCAAGAGAGGGAACGGTGAAGCACAATGATCTTTTTACATAAAAAACAGGCAAACACATTATTATTATGCTACTATTAGAGGCCAAAATCAGAGATATCATTTAGTATATTTAGTCATCAGTTTTTGATTTTGTCATAGTCGTAGTCAACTAAAATGTCTTTGGGGCTAGCCAGATTTCAATTGTGCAGTTTTAATTTAGTCTAGTTGACTAAAATTGAACTAACAGCACTCACTTTTAGTCTACAATCTGGATTACGATAGTGAGATTTTAGTCATGCAATGTAATTTACTTATATAAAATGTTGAATGGGTTCAATTACTCCTTAGTCTTTGAAATATTAAGGAGATGTATCTTTTTTTTACTTTACAGATAAGACTGTTCTAATTTGATACTTTGACAGCATTTAACTCCTTATAATTATTGTGTGGCTATTTCTTACATTAAAAGTTAAGCAAGGAACAAATCCATAAAACAGATTATGAACCTTAACTGTTACTGTAAGAAAATACAGAAATAAGAACCATGGACATTATTGCTTAAGATAAAAAAAATGGAATCTTTCAAATTCGATGAGGAAAGATAAGATGATGAAAGGAGAAAACAAGAAATATATGAGACTACAACAGAATAGTAAAGATAATATTTACATGACTAGCTAAACAATGTTATTTTTTATTAGTATTAGTATGGGACATGCTTCAGTCAGGAGCTGATGATCTTGTAAGAACTTAAAGGTTATTGTTCTAACTAAGTTAAATACACATTTGAGTGTGATGAAACTTGCAAAGTTCAAAATGATGAATGACTTTGCAAGATATTACTAGAATGAAAAGTGCTAACAAAACTGTAGTCAGGCACCCCGTTACACCATATGTTAACTGCCGTCACTGTACCTACCAGGTTTGGAGCTCAATTGGCAGGCATTCCTCGAACAGGAGCTGAGGATGAAAGAGGCTGTTTTGACTAGCAGCTGATGACCTTGTGTGTGAGAATTTAATGCTCCTCATTTTAAGGTACAAATCAGAAGTAGTGGTAGTGTTTTTATTGATGAACTCTGACAAGTATAGTCCATGCAGAAGTTCCCAGGGCAGAGTTTTAGTTGTGAGAGCAATGTGATGGTCATGCAGGCATCCTGTTAAGTGCAGAAATGACAACTAATACACCATTAGTTATTAACAGTATGCTCATGTAATCATTAACAGTATGCTCAAGTGTTTATTTAAACACCAATAATTAGTGTTTAATTTGTGTTACAGGCCACATATGATGGTTGATCATGTAAGAACTCCACTTCCATATTGTAATAGGGCAGTAGGTTCACAGAAGATGACAGCTCTAGTTTTAATTATATTCCTCAGAACGTGTGTGGAATGACCTGCCACCATTAGTCACCTGACCAGTTGATGGAAGACAATTGGTCGGTTGACAATTTAAAAACTAGGAAGCTTAGACTTCCAGGGGTGGTCAACAACTGCTGTGTAGATTGTTGTTATGAACAGAAGAGCAGACACCTTTTGGTTGGAAGTGGCTCAAAAGGGGAGAAGGGGCACTTTCCAGGGCAGGATTTCTTACTTTAGAGTATCCTGGGCACAAATCAGTGCCTGCTTGTATTTCTGTGTTTTTTTTTTTGTTTGGAAGTGACTTCAGAAGCATTAAAATATTCCTTTTCGGTCTCTATATGTTCTCTGTCTGTCTCTACTTCTTCCTTTAGTGATTCCTTTTCTCCCCTTTCTGTTTCCATCTCTTTAATTTTTTTCCCATTTCTGTTTCTGCTCTCTGCTCTTCCAGACTCTCATTATCTTCTATTGGTTCATCATCTTAAATAAAAAGATACAGATCATTTACTTGTCTTATAAAGCATTATAAGACAAGTAATATATAATAATTATTATTATTATGCAAAGGAACAAGTAATAGGTTTATTCCATGCTGAAAAAAAAGAAGAAAGAGAACACAACGTTTCGGCCGTGGAGCCTTCTTCAGGTGGCCGAGGCTTCTCCACGGCCGAAACGTTGTGTTCTCTTTCTTCTTTTTTTTCAGCATGGAATAAACCTATTACTTGTTCCTTTGCAGCCTACGCATGCTGACACAGCTACCCACCTGAACTAATTATTATTATGTACTGGATATCTCTTGAAATTGCTCAATATACACTTCTAAAAGTATAAACATTTTTTTATACATCAACATCAATTTAAAATTACATATTAAGCTATAGATTGAATTCCAATACCCTTGGTCATGTCCTAAAAAAACTTAGAAGAGATATCCAAAAATGATGATCTCCACAGGTGTAGTAGCCTACACTGCTTATCATTGCTTTCTTCTCCACTTTTTACAATGAACAGGAGGCAGGCACTTGTTCTCGGATAAGATCAATTAGGTCCAAAACTTTTTTTCTACTAGCAAGTGCCCTCTCTACTAGGGCACTTGGGCCAATGAGGCCAAAGGGGCAGGGGTTTGAGCCACTGTAGCCACCCAGCTCTGGACGTCCCTGGTTATAAGACTGCATCAGTGAGAGAGGGAAGGTTGTTTTAAGGTTGTTTCCAGACAACCGCGTGACCATGGTACTGGTTTGGACATCTGAGTTTTGAGTCTTGGAGAGAGGATTTGTTTTGAAGCTGGTAAACTCTACTGTCCAGCTGTGCTTATACAGAGGGTTAAAGAAAAAGTCTGGTTAGAAGCTCAAAGGGGAGCCTAGGTTTTTGTTGGTTTTACTTATTTTTATTAGAAAAGTGTTATAAAGGTAAAGATAATAAAGCCTAAAAAAATCAAAGCTCCGTGACTGTCAGTAACCTGTCTCTTATGCTATAGCACTCTATCACTGGAGCGAGGATAACAGTGTCTGCAATTTTGTTTCTCTGTTTGCCTGGGTGGGGGGCAGTGGTTGATTTTGCATTTAATACCAATATCTTCTTTGAGTTTGTTTTATAAAAATACATATTTAAAAAATTGTAAGCGAGAAAAAGAACCAGGATTATTTAAAGGGGCACCACGTACTAAGTTGACCCAGGTAGTTATTTTTCACAAGGCTATTCAACAGCACAATCCAGCACAAACACAGCACTATTGAATGAGACTGGTTCAGTTCTCTTACGATGTTGTATTGGGGCTGGGTGACGGCACAACCACAATAAAACAAGGTGCTGTATCTCAGAAACAAGACCAGCACAAACGCTACCTTCAAAAACACAAATGCAGCCCTAATGCATGAAGTGGGTTGCGTCATTTGTGCTGTTTGTAGTGTGGGGGGGGGCAACTTCATGGAGCAATAAATTGATGCTGAAGTAGTGTTTCCATGTGCAAAGATATCTGAGCTATGCTACAGGGATCTTTCTATTCATCCTGTTTGTACTCAAATTATATCTACAAATCATGAGGATAAATGGCAGATTTTGGTGCAGTTTAAGTTATAGGCTGCATTTCTGCAAATAACTTATGACCCATTGTTGGAGTAAAATTATCCTAGAAACATTTATCACAAATGTGATGATACAATTGTTCCTGTATTTATTATTAAATTGCTAGGCTACTTGGTTTTCAAACATGAGCAGTGTCAACAGTTTTCAACAGGGTGAGAAGGAGGCTTTTGAAAATTAAAAGAACTGATTTCAACTGTCATGTAGTAATTGTTTTAGGAATATTTGAATGCTATTGTAAAAGACAGACTTTGTAATGACACTTCCTTTTCAAGCTCTCTGTTGGTGAGTCTGTAAATCTGCATATTAAGAACCCACCCTTTAAGGAATAAAGTACTTTTCATTTCATAAAAAAACTTGCATGAAACCTACTGTACGTAGTAAGAAAAATGCAATTGGAACGTTTTAAAAACAAACTTTTTTAATTAACTTAATACACAGGTGATAGTGGATTCTTCAGGATCCCTTTATAGTCTACATACTGTACTGTATATGGTGTATATGTTACAATTCTGATCCCCCTTAATATAGAGAATTGTTCAGGCAGATTTCATAGCATCTTCATCTTTACCTATTTACTCAAGCAGCATTTTTGTAAGAAATGTGGTGCTATTAACATGCATTGTTACAGTTGATTAACTTGATTTAATGCTCATCCTTTTAACTCCAAATAATAATAAAAAACATTCACTTAATGTAACTGTTTTTCTTCTTAAGAGACTAGAGTAAAGTGCATTTCTCCAGGAAGATAAAGAAAACTCAATTCTTTAACTTAATAACTCTATGAAGCAAAGCTGAATGAACAGCATTTTATTCTCATAGACTCTTTTCCCTATAAATAATGGTAAGACAACCCACGACAACAACCAAAAAGATTTTGTTTCATGTTAATAGACACTGTCCAACCCATAAAATGATTTATGCACCACGTGTATTTCTATAGCTAAGATTAAATGAATATCTGAGGACTGAAAATAGAAGAAAGATTAAAGATTTGAGAATACAAACTACTCAACTGCCAGTCCTTAGCTGTAACTGATTAAGTTTAATGAGATTCAACCTACAGATGCAGCCATTCAAAACGAGCGGGCGATACCGCATTATTTTGCGGTGCGCTTTATGCAGTCTACCGCGAGTTACCATAAATTCTCCTATAATACCGCAAGTAAAATAATAGTATCCGGAATTTCTGCAAGGTGGAGCTAATAAAGCTCAACCTCTCGTGTTTGAGCTGTCACCATCAAAGTCTTTAATGAAGATATTACTAATAGTATTAATAATGAATGACCTTGGACAAGCTGTAAACTCAAAGTATTGCTCTGGTCCACATTCTTTTTTTCATTGACCGTCTTTGTAAAAGTAACACCACAGTATTTCGCAATCACGCATTTGTTTCCAATCATGCAAAGTACAGTAATTTTTGAGAATCGATTCACCATGCCTTTCACATGCTCATAAAAGAGATTGATTTAGGAACATAAACATATTACTGTATGCAAACTGTACTGTATACAGCATGTATATGTATATTTAATGTCTTAACAGTGCCCGTTTAAGTATTGAATATTTATATGGAATTTTACCACTGAAGGGAAATCTTAGTAGCTGAGCATAAAAAGAATAGGAGCATACTGTAACACGTGTGAAGGCCATAAACGATATTAATTTTGGAACTTAAACATACAGTATATGGCTGGTCTCGGTAAAGAAAACATACACACCAGTATTCCATTTCTCTCTAAACATTTTAAGCATCGAAGTCTTTAACTAACGTGAAACCGGAGTCAACAAGCATACTTTTAGAATTTGATTAAAAGGGAATATGATATGGAATCGCGTATCTAAAGAGATTAATAACGATATAATTACATTCATGTACCGCAACACAAGAATAGTACACGCTGTACATTGTCTGTTGATAATGTTTCTGTAGTGCTTTTCCAGCACTCTGCATGTGACCTTGCTGGTGGCACTGTGGGTTAGGTTCCTGACTCCTATGTCACATGGTCTGTGATCGAATCCCAGTGGAACCGTCACTTCTTTTTGGCAAACATTTCTTTGAAAAAAGAATTTTAAAAATTAAAGAGATTAAATAAAACCTCACTCACACCAAACAAATTTATATTTCTAAATATCACAACATAATCGAATTTGAGTCATTTTAATAACAATGAATAGTCACCTAGGCGTTACAATATAAACATTTATATTGATTTAAATCGCGTTTTGATTTAAATAGCAAATGCGGGTTTAAATATATGTGTTTTTTGATTCACAATCAGACAAATGCAACATAAATTGATATCTTTGTCTTCTAAGTATCTTAATAAACTTTCAGCATAGCTTTCTCCCCATTTAGATTTATTTTTCTTGGGATCTTGGGATCAAACGTGGAAAGATGAGATTATAATCGTTTTTATTTTTTAAATACATTTTAGAAAAGTGTAATCTATAATAAAAAGCCGTACACCACCTGCTATAAAGATACATATTGTAAAACTTTCGGGTTCGGATAGGACAGACAGAAGAACTCAGACTTGCGGAGTTAAAGCAAGTTAAAGCCTTGATTTTATACAGATGCAGCCATTCAAAGTGAGCGGTACAGACACTTACCGCAGGTAATTGGCTGCGGTGTCGCGCATCATGACGCAAGATGACGCGGGGTAGCGCGGTAAATGCTTGGTTGACCGACAGGGGCACTCGTGGTCTGTTGGTTTGTCGTAGAAAGACTTACAGTAAACGTCTTTACTGTGCCCGTTGTAGATATTGAATTTTACCACTGAAGGGAAATCTTAGTAGCTGAGCATAAAAAGAATAGGAGCATATGTAACGCGTGCGAAGGCCATAAACGATATTAATTTTGGAACATAAACATACAGTATATATCTGGTCTTGGTACTTTAAAGAAAAAAATACACACCAGTATTCCATTTCTCCCTAAACATTTTAAGCATCGAAGTCTTTAACTAAAGAGACACCGGAGTCAACAAGCATACTTTTAGAATTTGATTAAAAGGGAATATAATATGGAATCGCGTATCTCAAGAATTTAATAACGGTATGATTATATTCCTGTACTGCGACAGGGCTGTGTAGGGCTATTTCGCCTCCCTGTTCATGCGAGTTCCCCTGTAGCCTACTAGTCTACGTGCCTGACTAACAACTCGCAGGTTGTGTGTTCAAATCCAGCTGGTGCTGGGCTTTTCTTTAAACAAACGTTTCTTCGAAAAAATAGAATAGCGATATTATGGACAATCAATTGACTTTTATATTTCAAAATATCGCAACATGATCGATTCTAAGTCATTTTTGATAACAATGAATAGTCACCTTCTTCCCTTCTGACAACGGTCCCTGCTTCTGCTTCCTGCTTCTATTGTGTGTGTGCAACAGAGTAAAATTTTATAGAGAAATGGAGGCTGGACAGTATGCGTTACAATATAAACATTTATATTGATTTAAATCGTGTTCTGATTTAAATCACAAACGCGTGTTTAATTATATGTGTTTTTTAATCATAATCAGGCTAATGCAACATAAATTGATACAGTATCTTTGTCTTCTAAGTATCTTAATAAACTTTCAGCATAGCTTTCTACCCGTTAAGATTTATATTTCTTGGGATTTTGGGATCAAACGTGGAAGGATTAGATTGTAATCGTTTTTATTTGTCAAATACGTGATTGTATTTCTGAATGTTATGTTACACCTTCAGTAGTTCACTGCTTTAAATACATCGAATTAAGAAAGTTATGTGTAGCACTTTAGATCTTTTTTTGGAACCAGGGAAAATCTGATCATGTTTCTCTATAACAATAATAAAAAACTTTATTTTACATATCGCCTTTAAAAGTGGCATCTCAAAGCAATACAGTAGATCAAAAAACAGTTAAAAGGGACCAAAGTAAATACCAGACAAACGCAAACGCGTTTTTAATAAAATGCTTTTATTCATTCAGCAGAGAGTGAGAGGGACATCCAGCAGAGAGGGATACACACACACACCGGTTTCCATTGACAAAATTGTTTTTTTTCAATTTCTCTTGTCTAACAGGAATGTTTTGTTTGTGGACAGACTGTTAGACTAGAGGAAAAGAGCGCCTCCTTCTACGAACCATTTCTTTGATCTGATCACGAATTATTTTCCAGTCGCACGCAGCAAGGGTTGAGAATCTCTGATTCACCATGCTACTAATGGTTTCCCGGAGATTGCAAGGCACACTTTTGCCTCTGGACCCATCGAAATTTACAGACGTGGTCCACCCCCAGTAAATTTCAAAAGTCACAAGATTTCGAAACACGAGGGCGGTGTAGCGGTCGGCTCTTGCTTTCCCGTCTATACCGATGCACTGCAAGTACAACCCCCCCTCCATCTCCTGAGTGACGGGTAGCAGTTGGACATCTGGGAGAATTATTCGTC
Organism: Lepisosteus oculatus; assembly: GCF_040954835.1. Taxonomy (NCBI): domain Eukaryota; kingdom Metazoa; phylum Chordata; class Actinopteri; order Semionotiformes; family Lepisosteidae; genus Lepisosteus; species Lepisosteus oculatus. Next base: position 26,137,013 of record NC_090705.1, read on the forward strand.
CCACTGGCATCTGTGAATTCCGCTGTGCTTCCTGGGGGGAGATAGACGGCGGGGACAGCATCAACAGATTCCTGCACGGTGGTGAACGGAGATGCCGGGATGGAGTGTCCTGAGGCGGTTTGTGCGGTTTGGGGGGCAGAGCTTCCGCCAGGCATTGCAGCCTGCGCGGCGGGGAGAGGCACTTTTCGGGAGACAGCTGCTCAACTGTCTGACTGCTGGAACATACTGTCTCCTTCCTCCTTCCTTGCATTTTCAGGAGTGTCTCTACCCTCCCAATCCTCCCCAGTAATGCATCGTACTGCTCCCACTGCTGCCGAAATGTCCCCATACAGGTGCTGCTTCTACAGGTTGGCACCCTGGCCAGTGGCCGAGAGCAGAGACCCACGGCCTGTGGCAAAATAACATAATTCATGTAAGAAATAAAGTCACACAGTAGTATTCATCAGTCGCGGAACAGAAGTCAAAATAAACTTTTCTTTTTTTCCGTCTTACCGCTTTCTTTTTTACTGTCCTGGTGGTAGATTTCGAAGATCGTTTCGCCCGTGCGGTGTTTTCTTGAAGAGCAGGCTACGGAGAAATAATTATAATTGAATTTAAAATTCAAAACAGTGTAGCGGCAATGCTTGTTAATAAGACAGAATTAAGCGTTGGTATGCTCCTAAAAGAGGCCCCATCTCACCCTCCATCTCTGTGGTGCAGCCACAGAGAAAGAATTCATGCAAGCTGATTTAAGATGTTTTCTTGTGATAAGAAACCAGCTCCCAAAGGGGGATGCACTTAGCTAAGCCTGGCTATCATGATCAATGGTCAGCCATTGGCGCCTATCTGTCTAGGGAGTGCGAGTTGGACATCTGGATTGCATTCCTAAGTGTCAGGACTAAGTGACTCATATCTCACCTTGACCAACCAATCAGGGACTGGCAGGGCGTGGTAATACCACGTGGGTCTACAATGCCCGCCAAACTCTCAACCAATCAGCACACATCTGGGTCTTGATCAAAAAGGGAGTGCAAGCTCAGTTCTGGGCTCTCCTTGGCCATTTTCGCGCATCCTCAGAGACAATCACGTGACAACTGCTGTTGTCTGCAAAAGGACTTGGACTTTGTTCAAAGCGCGAGGCCGAGGAACCCGTACGTACTCAGAATTCTACCAACGTGAATGCTCCGCTTGATCAACGGCAGCCTACAGTTGGACCCTCGTCGACAACCTGAATAGTTTATTCAGAAGCAGCGCTGGACCGGGAACTAACCAGTTTCTTCCCAGGCAAAAGAGTGACTTGTGAGGACTCGCGGTCACACTCTGTGCATAAAGACTTTCTACTAGCCAGCCGGACTGCTGGTAGATCCCCTCGGAGCAACGACTGCCCTGCGCGCCGCAGTCAGATTCCTCCGCCTGTCCTACTCCGAGCTGCACCTCGACTGGTTGGCCGGTAGCCAGAGGACGCCGTCACAACGCCCATTGGACAACCGCTGCAACAGAGGCTGCAACAGAGCCTGTCAGCTGGTTTGGTGTTCGTGCCGGGAATTCCAAATCCCAACACAGTGGATAAGTAAACCCCATGTTCTACATTGCGTCTCGAGAATTCAATTGTACCTCAACACAAGTTGTTATCAATTTAATTCATGAGTAATGTATTCACTTCCGAGTTTAGAGTAACAGTGGGTAATAACACTGATTAGCGATTTGGTAACCGAACGATATATATTGACATATATTCTCTGTTGTGTATCTCTTTGTGTTTGCATCTCTTCGAGATTATATACCTTGTATATTTATAACCCTCACCGTAAGGTCTGCCGCTTGTATCCAGGCAGACTGGTATATGTTTGTTGCACAGTTATATTAATAAATGTATCCCGTGTATTGAACCCGTGTGTGTGCGTTGTTAGTTGTTCTGACGATTGATTTTCTAAAAGCCCCGACGAACAACCTCGTGATTACTGCTACAATTAATAATTGTCTCAGTAAACCCATCAAAACCACTACAACAGCAATAATACCTTTTAATATGCGCTGTAATCGCGTATTTCAGATGAAGTCTGCTGTATTTGCTTTCCCTTCTCTCTTTGGAAGCTGGGGCGGCAGAAGCACCCCGTCACTTCCCGTAAAAGGTCTTGGTCTCCATACTGTACTGTGGTTGCTGTAGTGCAGGTTCGCAGTTTTTTTTGTGATGGGAGCTCACCCAATCCCTTGGTGTATTTATGCTATATTCACATGTACGGCTAGAATGTGTTCATTGTCTTCCAATGAAAGGCGGGTGCCTTTTGCCGAAGTCGGGAGACATAGAGGCTTGCCACACCCGGACTGTTAAACCAATGCATTAGCACGTCAAAGCCCATTGAGGACCCGGGCGCAATAGTTGTTTTGTCCCTTGATTTACTGATCTGCATTAATTATGGAAATCGAGTTCCTGCTCTTTGCAGACGACCTGGTCCTGCTGTCGCCCACAGAACAGAGGCTGCGCCAGAACCTGGCACTGCTGGAGCAGCACTGTCAGACCTGGGTGCCGACAGTCAATCTGGACAAGACCAGAGTTATGGTTTTCCAGAAAAAAAGCCAGACCTCAGGGAAACAGGTAAAAATTCATACTTAACAACACATTAACACCTAACAAGGGGAGCAGGGACGAATTAGGCCAGTACCCACTATTGTTAAACATACAGAAAAGAATATTAAAGTATTGAAGTATTGGCTTTAGTATTAGCCATACAGAACATTAAAGTGCCCCTTTTCCATTCAGCGGGTGCCTGAGCTGCTGTGTCCTAGGAATTATGGACCGTGTATTCTTCTAGGAAGTCATGGTCACACAGCATACTGCCCCATATATCAGGGAGCAGTTTGGATCAAGGCACCGTCTCTTTCAAGACAACGATCCGAAACACACAGCAGCAAGGGCGAGGCTTATAGCAGAAGGAGTGAACTGGGTGAAAACTCCAGCCGAATCCCCCGATCTAAATCCGATAGAGATGGTTTGGCAATCGTTGAAAGACTACGTTCAGAAAACTGCTAAGCCCGTCACAAAGCAGGAACTGATCGATGCGATCTATAAATTCTGGGAGGAAGAACTGACCGAACAAAATTGTAACAATTTTATTAACAGGCTGTTAATTAAAAAGCTTAAACTTTTAAAATACACGTTTCGAAAAGAAAGAAATCCTCTTCCTGGTACAGTATGTATAGCAAACCAGCACGTCATTTTTCTCCAATCAGAGGGGTGTCAGATGGTGTCAGCCAATCACCATTCTGAAGCCCTACCATAATCTCTGGTATGGGGAGACCCCAGAATTCTGTCCCATAGTTAAGATAGATGATAGATACTTTTATTGATCCCATGAGGGAAATAAAGTAAATCATTTTCATTTTAGGAAATTATTAAACGCTCAATTAAAAGCAAAGGAGATTGTCTGTTATAGTGGACATAAAAACAAGAGTTCGCTGGCATTATATCCTAGAAGACACAGACCGGCTCCAGACTGGGAGAATGCCTGCAGCATAAAAAAAAATGCCTGATGAACTAGGGATTGGACAGTTTCCAAGTGCTTGTACAATCGATGGAAATGTTCAAATAAATGCGCAAAAGAAATAAACAAAATAATCATTTATTTCTTGATCATATTGGGAAGCTAATGTCCTCTCTTTGCTAGTTAGTGGCTGTGTTTCTGCGTTGGGTAGCAACGGGTGACTGTTCTCAGGCGGAAGATGTAAACAGCTTAATTTTTGTGTTAAATAATTTTTTTTTATTAAAATTCATTTTATACAGCAATCGCATATTTGGGTACCGTTTCAAAAAAACTTTCATTCTTAAAATGTTTAGGGAGAAATGGAAGACTGGTGTATATTTTTTCTTTAAACTACCAAGACCAGCCATACACAGTACAGTTTACGTACATACAGTAATGTTTATGTTATGCTCCTCTTCTTTTTATGCTGAGCTACTAAAATTTCCCTTTAGTGGTAAAATTCCATATATTCAAAACTAAGCGGACTAAAATGTACACAGTAAAGACATTAAATGCTTAAATCTTTTCACTACCAACCAATGCACCACGAGTGCCCCTGTCGGTCATTTTGGACAGCCAATCACTTATTGAGGTGCCCTGCGGTGCCCGGCGGTGGCTTGTCGGTAGTTTACCGTACCGCGGGTTTGTACCGCGCATTTTGAATGGCTGCATCTGTAGTATATTTACAAATAAACTGTAACGATCAGTTCTTTACGGGCCCTATGCGGACGACACGATCTGGAATTGTGAGGATACAATAGGGAAAATAGTCATGCAGGAGAAGGGTCTAGAGACGGGAGGCGTGTCCGAGGAGTGCAGGTGTCCTGGGGAATGAATCCAAGGCGAACAATCCAAGGGTATATCTAAAGGGGAATCCAATACAGGAGGCAGAGTCCAAGACCAGGGAATCCATCAAAAGGAACTAAAAACAAGAACCGGGTCAGAACCGGCGGGGCAGGGAACAAGGAACAGGAAACTAAAACCTTGACGGAGCCAGATGCGGCAGGACCCAGGGCCCTCACGAAACGGGATTCAATGAGAAGCCTCGGGCAAACGCTTGCATCTGGCTTTAAAGGTGGAACTAAACAGGGGCTGGGCAAAGGTGTAAGCAATGGGGGAAAAAAAAGGAAGGGCTGGAGCGCCCTTAAGAGGGAGAGTAGCGATTTTGTATTCCCTTATGTATAATGTATTATTTAAAAAGTAAACTGTATTGTATTTTGACTGTCAATGTTATTAATCTTTCTTTTTGAGAATAGAATATTGTGTTTTGATCACTTATTAAATGAAATGTCTCAAAGAGTAATCTTTATAAAATAATGAATAAATTAACTTCAAAATGAAAGTTTACCTCTTATGGTGAATTTCCAGAAAAAACAATTAAGTAAAAGAAAGGTATACCACACAGTTATTAAAAATGTGACCTCTTTCCATGAGGTCAAATAATTTTATTGTGGTTAAACACTACAATACAGTATATATCCATAAAAAACTCTATTGTGTATATAAATTATTCCTTCAATACAGCAGTTCTTAAAACCATTACAGCTTTGGTACAATATCATTTTATTATATATATATTAAATACTTTTAGCTTCACAAACTCAACACAAAGTACAAAACTAATCCGATTCCGTTTTATTACAATCTACACAGTGGTGATCAGTGATAAGGAAGAAGTCTTAACTCAGTGAATGCATGTCACCTAGCTAAGCTACAAAGGCATCCCTAGCAGAGACATGACTAAAATATGCACCATTTACCAGTTATTTTTACAGAATACCAAACTGATATCATTGGACATTTCATTTCTTCAACCAAACAGGCAGACATTCTCTCTCTTTAAAAGGCAATTTTTCAAGTGTCCAAAAATGCACTGAAAAGGCTTGTCTTTTCCAAGCTGCATGCAGCCAGTATCAGTATTTTACTTGCCATCCTGCACTGCTCATACTTGTACAGTTTGTCCTACAGTTAGCCTGGATTACAGGCACATTGTTAGAGGGACAGTGAGGGCTGACCAGTCGCAGGCTACTGGGTGGAGATGGAGGTACAACATTGCAGTAGACAGGAATCCCATGGCTAGAAAGTGTCCCTTGACCTGTCTGGCTTGGTATCATGATTGTTTGTTGGTAGGACTGTTGTGGTATTCCTTGAGAACCTTGAGTCATTGGCACCTGGACAAAAGCATAAGAAGAGATCAGATTATAATGGATGTTGCCCACTGCTGTACCATAGGTTGATGGTCATTTTTATAACATATATTATTTTACTAAAATATTTCAAGCAATATGCAACAACAGTCAGAATGTATATTGTCTAGAGGAAAACCATTCTTGAATGTGATGCATTATAGAATAAAACATATAACATGAGCACAGGCAAGGCCCCAGGGCACTTAAGATTGTTTGGTTCAGAGAAATTGATTGACCTTCAAGGCACTTATGAAGGCACTTTTGAAGTCTGACTTGCTCAATGTTCGCTATGCTTCTGTAAGCCATTCTGGAATAGTATTAAATCTCAGTGTTTGAGATCATAAGGGAATCTAAACCACTGCCAACTTTTCTGGGGTGTTCTGCTCCGAAATGACTGCAAACTGTACTGTGCCAGTTTTTTTTCTTTAGGTGTAGATAGATACTTTATTGATTCCGTGAGGGAAATTGCAGTGCAACAGCAGCTTAACACACACAACACAGCCACAGTGTAACGAATTATATAATAATAGTTCAATACATACAATACAAGAGTTACTCACAGTCCGGACGCACAAGAACAAACTAGAACAGAACAGTACACAGAAAATCGTATCACACATATGAATATAAATATAGATGTAACTATAGATATAAATATAAATGTATTGCACAGGTCCCTGGCATATATTGCACAAAAAATGGTTGTAAACGGGAAAAAGAAAAAGAAAAAGAAAGAGAACAGATGTAGCAGTAGATGTGTAGATGTGTTTAGTCCAGAAACAGGTCACTGTCGATGTTGCCTCTGCCAAGATGCAAGGTGGATGCGTTGTACAGTCTTATGGCAGAAGGCAAGAATGACCTCCTGTAGCGCTCCCTGTCGCACCGTGGATGAATCAGTCTATTGCTGAACGTGCTCTTCATTCCTGCAAGCCTGTCATAGAGGGGATGGGAGGAGTTGTCCATGATGGCCTCAAGTTTGGACATCATTCTCCTCTCAGCCACTACCTCCAAGGGGTCCAGGTCAGACCCAATGACAGAGCTTGCTCTCCTGATGAGCTTGTTCAGCCTTTTGGAATCCACTGCTCTAATCCCAGAGCCCCTACACACCACTGCGTAGAAAATGGCACTCGCTACCACCGACTGATAGAACATGTGTAGCATCTTACTACACACATTGAAGGACCTGAGCCTCCTCAAGAAGTAAAGTCGGCTCTGTCCCTTCTTATAGATGGCCTCGATGTTCTTAGACCATTCCAGTCTATCGTCGATGTGCACTCCCAGGTACTTGTACGAGTCCACCATCTCCACGCCACTCCCATGGATGTAGACAGGAGTAGGTTTGACCTTTTTCCTCCTGAAATCTACCACCATTATATATAAGTTCTTTTAGAGTTTTGTATTTTATTTGGGATGATAAAATTGTATACAATTAATACATGATTATAAGCTGCTCTAGCTATTGCTATTGCTGGCCTAATAATTGAATCAATTACCTGATAAGAAGACATGGATGGATACTGGACCATCATGCCTTGGACTTGATTCCCCTGCTGACTAGGCATCAAGGTCTGGTTCTGTGGTGGCTGCTGCATTCCCATGAGGCCCTGGAAACCTTGCTGCTGACTGGGTAAAACAGGTTGGAAGCCTGCCAAGGCAAAAATTAGATATTCATTCAAATAAAGGTTAAGGCTGTAATGCTGTGAGCTCAGGTACAGTATGTAGTAAAAAAAAACAGTAACAATGAACACATTTTAAAAATAGATTATTGAAACATATTATAATTAAAAAAATGTTATCAACCTCAATAAAAAGCTCTACCAAACTAATTTATTGGAAAGTGTCTATCATCAAGTTTTAAAGGAATGTACAACAGTTTTTTGTATATGAAAATTATACATCCAAAAGTATCATTTATTTTCAAAGATGGGCATTCTTTAGCTTTTTAGTTATCACCAGAATGATGTACTGTATATGAAAGGAACTTTGTTCTGATGAAAGGACCTAACAATATTTTTTTAACAAATGGATATTTAACTACAAGGTTTTCTGGACCCATTAAAAAGAAGTGTTGCTTTCATTTTAGTTCCAATATTCAGACAGCAAAAATAGAGATTCCTAAGGTATAAAACCAAAGAAGGAATTTTTTGCTAGTAACATACAGTATTTAAAAATACAAATGGTTGCACAAATATACAGTGATAAATCAAATTCTTGAATGAAGTGAATTCATGCTTATACAGATTTTTATGTAGGAAATAATGTAATTTTTATATTATTTTCTATATAATGTAATCTTTATTGGAATATAGTATGAACATTTATACATAACTTTATCTATTAACTTACATTCCATTTGGGATATAAGTAAAAATAAGGAATCAAGGTGACACTTGCTAAGTAATTTAAGAGTCCATATATAAAACACAAAAGATTTGACAGAGTTCTTTTCATTAAACCACTAAACCAAATACGGTTGAGAAAAAAAGTGAACCCTTAGGAATTATATGGATTTCTGCATGAATGGCTCCTAAAATGTGATCTGATCTTCATCTAAGTCATAAAAATAAAGACAGTCTTATTTAGCAAACAACATTTTACATTACTATATCTTTATTGAACAAATGGTTTAAACCATCAAGGTCATTGATGGAAAAAGTATGTGAACCCTTATATTTAGTAACCAGTGGAACCTCCTTTATTGGCAATAACTTTAACCAAATGCTTTCTGTAGCTGCTGATCAGACCTGTGCAGTGTTTTTTTGGCTCATTCCCCTATACAAAACTGTTTCGGTTCATGTATATTTGTCTTGCTTGAAAGGCTTGCTTCAGAAAATGCCACAGCATTTCAATGGGATTGACGTAAGAACTCTTACTTGGCAATTCTAAAATACAGAATTTCTTTTGTTTGAGCCACTCTGTTGTTGATTAACTCCTGTGTTTTGGATCATTGTCATGTTGCATGGCCCAACATCTTTTGAATTTTAGATCACAGACAGATACCCTGACATTCTACTGTTGAAGTTCCTGATACAACTTGGAATTCATTGGTCCCTCAATGAAGCCGTCCAGGCCCTGAGGCAGCAAAGCAGCCCCACACCCTTATACTCCCTCCACCATGCTTCACAGCCAGGATGAGGTTTTGGTATTGGTATGCAGTGTTTTATGTTCTCCAAACATAACACTGTGCACATTTACATTTAACATCCAGGTGGTCTTTAGCAAATGTGAGATGGGCAGCAATGTTTATTTTGGAGAGCAGTAGTTTCCTCCGTGGTAACCTCCCATGAACACCACTCTTGTTCAGTGTTTTTCTTATGGTAGAATCATGAACACAGACGTTATCAAGTGCAAGTGATACCTGCAAATCCTTAGCTGTCACCCTAGGGTTCTTTGTCACCTGTTTGAGGATTGTATTGCGTGCCCCTGCTCTAATCTTTGTAGGACACCCACTCCTAGAAACACTAGTAGCAACGGTGCTGAGTTTCTTCCTTTGTAAACTATCTGCCTGAGTGTGGACTGATGGAGGCCAAAGTCTTTAGAAATCCTTTTGCAACCCTTTCCAGTCTTATGTGTTTCAACAACTCTTCTTCTGAGGTCCTCTAAAATCTCTTTTGATCGGCCATATTGCAGTTCAACAGAATTCTGTTGTGAAGAACAGGTAACCAAATTTGTGTGACTTTTTATACGGCAGGGCAGGTCAAACCCACACCTAAATTGACTGGAACACCTGCCTTATTCATTGAAATACCTGACACCAAGTACCCTCTTTTCAAGATGTCACTATCCTAGAGGTTCACATACTTTTCAATCCATGACCTTGATTGTTTTAACCATTTGTTCAATAAATATATGGCAATGGAAAATGTTGTGTGTGTTTTAATAAGACTGTCTGTTAAATAAGACTAACTTTATTTCTTATTATGACTTAGATGAAGATCAGATCACATTTTAGGAGCCATTCATGCAGAAATCCAGATAATTCAAAAACTTTTTCTCACAACTGTACTTCCCACCTCTCCACTGAGAACTATGTGTATAAAGCATGTGTATTAAGTATGCGAGCTTGTTTTAAAAACTGACTCCATCTGATGCTCAAATATTACTGTGTGTTCCAGTGCCTCTTTAGTTCAATTATATCATTTGCACTCAGTGTAAGAAAATGATGTTTTTTTTTCACAAATCCCAACTGTAAAAAATGAAAGACAGAGTAAATGTAAGTTTAAATTTTCCCCCCAATGTTTCAGGGAATGGACATGCAGGATTAGTGTCTCAGAGGTAGAGGCTTAATTAGTTTTTTTTTCTTTCTGCTTAGGTTTAGCTATGATTAAATATTTCCCATTTCAAATTATTTGAAGTACACTTGAAATACAGTGTAACTTTCTTCTACTCAGTTTATGATGCTACCTGTGTCTTTATTAAGAACTTAATCTCACTGCCTCAGTCAATTGTAGATTGATATGCTTGTATTTACAGAATAGAAAAATAAATTAACTATCCATATTTTTACCTAAAATACCTCTTAGTATCTGTATTTTTGTATGTGTCCCATTATCTCCTCTGCCCCCTCTTTCCACTTCCATAAAAATATATATTTCAGGTACTGGAAAATATTTGTCCACTGTGTAACACATTTACAGTAAGAAGCAATGAGACTTTATGACATAATAACAATATTCAAGTTGGAAATCTTCAACTTAATTTAATTAAGCATGTAAACTGAAAAGCATGTAGCTGAAAATATGGCTTCAAATGTATTTCTTCTGTATGCTATCCAATACGATTTTCCTGAAACAGATTAAGTTTGGGATGAAGGTCTTGATTGATCTTAAATTCCCTGAAAGGATGCCACAATGTGCATTTGGTTCCCGGACAAATTTTATGTTATGTGAAAACAATATTCTAAAAAAAGCATTAAAATATTGTTGAATGTTCATACTTATAATTTGAAATCAAATGCAGACCCCTGTGGTTCAGTGCATTCAGATACTGAGCAGATCAGGACTAATAACCACCAATTCTTATGAAAATACAGACATTTTACATGCTGTGGTACAGTAAGACAGGAGCAGCCTGCACCCTGATTCCTTTGCCATGCACTGAGCTCCAGTTTAAGGGCAGATGAGGCAATTCATCCTTTAATGTGAACGGCAAAGGAAATGTTTTTTGGGGAAAAGAGGAAGCTAATTATTCCTCTTTGGAGCACAGAGTGCATTTAGATGAAAAGCATCTCAATTAATCTTGCAGACAAAATATCAATGTAATACCCAACGTATGATCTGTAGTGAAATACACCATGGGCTTTAGTGCCTTGTGCCTAAACAGCATATTTTTAACCTTCATGCATCTGAGTACCTGTAAAATAATGGCTAATGCCAGTTAACAAAATTTGAACAATGCAGGCGATTGCATTGTTTCCATGAATGATTTAACATCTAATTAGAGCATTGAAGTAGCCTCTACAGATTTCCTTGGTATAAGTGATCACTATTGCATTTCAAACAGACTCTGGTCTGTTATGTATTTTCTTGTGTCGAACAACAATATGCCTTTCTTCTTCAATGGTCCTTCAATCTTCCTATCATTATCAAGGATAGAAAAGAAGACTGAAAATAAAAAGTAGTTCATGCAAGAATATTTTAAATATTCTTAAAGGATGCATGCATTAACTGAATATAACACAGACATAGCCAGAATATTAGTCTCGCAGCTTACAAATATTTTTACAACTCAAAAATTTAATAAGATATTGTTGTGCAGTTGTATTAAATGTTACATTAAGTATAAACCTTAAATATCACTATATGTCTATATAAAGACTACATGACAAGACTACATGACGTTATTAAATAAAACTGTACAAAACCACAGATTAGTAGTGCTAGCTGTTAATAAAAACAATTAACAATAAGTACTGGGTGAACACAGTAATGTGGATTAAAGGTAAGTACTGTAACTAGGATAGCTGTGCCCTGAACATACCTATCCTGTTATGTAAACTATTATATGGCTAGATATCTGATCAATTTAAGTTTACATTATGTAAAGATTCTAGACATTTCATAGAGTCTATCAAAAAACCTGCCTGTGACTTAATCTACAGTTCTCAAAAGAACCTAAAATTCAAATAATTCTCTAAATTTCTTTAACATGCCATAAAGTATATATCTCTCTAAGTCCAGAAAAGACAGTAATCTGACTGCCTTTACATGAAAGGGTTAAAAAATACTGCTATTCTAGTAGAAGAATAATACTGATAAAGACATTGAATTACAGATGCAGGCATTCAAAACAAGCGGGCGATACCGCATTATAATGCGGTGCACTTGTTGCGGTATAACTCAAGTTACCGTATAATACTGTATTAATACTGTTTATTCTCGCATAATACCGCATGGTACCGCATGGTACCGCAAGAAAAATAATAGTATCCGGAATTTATTTGAGCTGTCACCATCAAAGTCTTTACAGAAGATATTACTAATAGTATTAATAATGAATGACCTTGGACAAGCTCAAACTCAAAGTATTGCCCTGGTCCACATTCTTTGTAACTGTCTTATTTAGCAATACTTTATTTTTTCATTGACCATCTTTGTAAAAGTAACACCACAGCATTTCATTGATTCAATCATGCATTTGTTTCCAATCATTTAAAGTACAGTAATTTTTGAGAACCTCCGATTCACCATGCCTTTCAAATGCTCATAAAAGATATTGATGTAGGAACATAAACATATCACTGTATGCAAACTGTACTGTCTTTACTGTGCACGTTTTAGTATTGAATATTTATATGGAATTTTACCACTGAAGGGAAATTTGAGTAGCATAAAAAGAATAGGAGCATAACGCGTATGAAGGTCATAAAAGATATTACTTTTGGAACATAAACATACAGTATTACAGTATGTAAACTGTATATGGTTGGTCTCGGAACTTTAAAGAAAAATACACACCAGTATTCTATTTCTCCCTAAACATTTTAAGCATCGAAGTCTTTAACTAACGTGAAATAACATGTAGAAAAAGTGGTAGTTATAAGCTTTTCTGTGAATACGCTTGATACCGGAGTCAACAAGCATACTTCTAGAATTTGATTATTAGGTAATATAATATGGAATCGCGTATCTAAAAAAAATAATAACGATATAATTATATTAATGTACTGCAACACAAGAATAGTATACACTGTACAATGTCTGTTGATACTGTATGTGTAGGGCTTTTTCACCACTCATCGAGTGGTGCGATGGTCTAAGTGCCCAACTTCTAAGTGAGAGGTTGGCTGTTCAAATCCCACTACTTTTAACAAACATTTCTTTGAAAAAATAAAATAGCAATATTATGTACAATTAATTGACTTTTTTATTGAAGCCTTCACACGCGTTATAATCCTATTCTTTTTATGCTCAGCTACTAAAATTTCGCTTCAGTGGTAAAATTCCATATAAATATTCAATACTAAAACAGGCACAGTAAAGACATTTAAATCTTTCTATGACCGACCAATTCACCACGAATGCCCCTGTCGGTCAACCAATCACGTATAATCATGCGGTATGACGCGCAATGAAGTAGCCAAATGCCTGCGGTACGTGTTTGTGCTGCACACTTTGAATGGCTGCATCTGTAGGTTTAAGGCTGGAAAAAAAATAGTATCCTTGCAGTTTTCCCTTGCACCTAAAATACATATAAAGGAAAAATAATAAATAATATAATTAATGATAATAACATAATAAAATTCACTTAAAGGAAAATAGAGATCCACAAGAATAGGCCTTACCAGATACCATTTAATAAACAGATATCTTGTGATTGTATATTTGTTATCGTATTCGCTGATGAAAGAGAATAACTTAGCAACACAACCATGAACCTTCAAGTCACATTCTCCATCTTTTTTCTGAAGGCTCTTCTGCAGTATTTTAATTTTTTTGAGTTTTCTCTCTAAACTTGTTTACTCTCTTATTGAAACAAAATCAAAACACTGTTTCATGTCCATTTCTCCAGCGCACTTTGTGTGTGAATATACTGTAATAATTTATACCAAACAAAAGTATATTTTAGCACCAACTTCTCAAATGTGTCGTTACTTGATTTGAAAATACTGTACGTCTTCATTATCTATCCTGCTTTGAGATATCTTGAAATAAATCTGAGATACCTCAAAATGTATTCAATATTTTTTATTTACAGCAAAATCCCATTATGAGGAATGTTAATCACCTACTAAAAACACAATTTCATGTGAACCCTGTAAGTTTCAATTCAAATATTTTTTTTTAGGAAATAGAATCACACATTATTAAGAATGAAAGGCCGTCCATGGATATCCCCACTACTCCATGCCCCTTCTCACCTACTCTGTCTTTTGTTCTCCTGTGTTTTATTTATTTGCTGTTTCCTCTCTCCCTTTCCCAAAGCTGAAATATTGTGTTTCGTATATTTACTTTTCAGCATGGAATTGACCTTTTCCTAAATTCATATTTTTCCACAACAGCAAGAAACGTTTTTATAATAAACTGTTTTGTTGCTTGTTCAGTATGTTACTTTAACATACAGTATGGCCCTTATTATTGATCTTTTTAAATAACTGTAAATGAAAACCATATTAAGACTCAAACAATTTTTCAGACAGTCTTTAATAAATATGTTACAAATAAATTTAGACTGGTTATACATAATATATATTCATTTTCAGTACTCTGAAACAGAATTTCTTCTTCATGTAATTTTAATCCCCAAATTGCAAAGCTTTTGTGCTTGAGAGGTTGCTACAGTATGATTAGAGGAACCTGAGTTCTTGTTCTCTGGCACAGCTTTGGAGAAAAGAGTAAAAAGAAATACTTTTCTTATATACTGGGTGAACAAATATTTATTTAACAATAACAATGACACACTTAACAACACAATGTAAATATACAACATACAAGATACTCTTTATAAACAAACAAGGCATCTCAGAGTTCTACTGTACATCCTGATCAACCAAAAAAAAAAAATGTCAGTCTACTTCCAAGTATTAAAATTCTATATAATGCCAAACCTGCCAATCAGCCTTCACACATTGGGATTCTCTATACAGGAAATCAGATCTTCCTTACAACAAAGTTCAAATACTTAACTCATATCTGGTCTTAAAAGCTGAACAAGGACCTCTTGCCTGGCCCTGTCTCTTCTCTCTCCTTGTGTTTTTTTCTCCTTGTTCTTCCCTTCTCCTCTTTCCTATCTGTTTTTTTTTATCTGTTCCTACTCTATTACCCTAAATCATTTACCAAGAACTTAATTAACCAAAGTAAACCAGACAATTTATTTGATTAGTGTGTCTTAGACCCAATACAACTCAGTGAACACTTCAGTTCCTTTATTGTTTTGAAGCTCAGGAGAACTACAAATGTTGACATTAGTTACAGTGTTACAGTCCCATAATGGTAATAATATATGTAATGAAAAATCTCTTATTCTTATACTTCTGAGTCAGAAATGGGAAATTTCTGAAAGGCCCAAAACCATATTAAAAAATGTCAAATTACCATGCATTCAATTAATGACAGAAAATGAGTTTTTTATATAACATTTTACATTTACATTTTACTTTTACCATTTTTTTTTTAAGTCTTAGTCTGAATTGTAGTTGATTTACAGATCAATAAACAGCTTTAATTTAAGAGGCATCAAAGCATTAGTAATTCATCCAAGGGTTACTAAGTCCCCCCGCCAAGGGTCAACATTGTTAGGGTGAAATCATGGAACCACTTTGTCTGCCATGAAGGTCTATTAAGATTCCTGCATCCTCCATACTCAGTAAATGGTGCTCTGGAAGAAAAGTTCTCAATGGCAAACCAGGTGGAAAAAAAATTAACCACCTAAATACTCTAAATGGACATTCTGGTGCATGAAACTTCTAATCATATTTGTTCTCATGCATATTGATCAAGTTCATATTATGTGTGTGGAAGTAGGTGTGCAATGGTTTCTACACAATAAATTATGTCATACACAGGTGCCTATTGTTCTTGGCACATTTTCAAATTGTTTGACAGCCAGTTGTTTTTAACAGGAACAGGATAGCTACTGTATGTATAGATGACAGGGTATCTAATTTTGATCTGGCACAAAAAAATAGTCATCAAGCACTTAGGTTTAGGCAGAAGCGTATTTTGGCTATAAATACAACTGAACAGCCCTTCTTAGGATCTGCTTTGCTGACCCCTATTGTGGAGTAGACAAGAAAAAATGCCTTCGACATTAGGTTGTCTCAATTACTCATTACTCTTGACTGGATAGCTAAGTCCAAGGAGGTCACCTTTTCTGTAGTCAAAAAAAGTATTAAAATATGCAACCTAAAAAAGGATCCTCATGGAACCTCATGGTCTGTCCAGACAATGACCACCTACAACACCCCATAGTAGCATGAGAACCTGGAATTGTCAACTCCAGTGGCATTGTTCTCCGTACCAAAAGCACATACAGTAACATCTTGGCACAATCCACGGTCTGAACACATCAACAGAGCATAAACAAGAAGTCATGATTACTGGACTGAACACCATATTATCTGTTCAATTATGTCTATCAAACAGACACCAAAATATAATTAGCAGAAGAAGGAATCGCATTAGGGAAGAAGGATTGCATTAGGGAAAACCCTTATCCAAGAACAGAAAAATAGAATTCATATTACCTTGAAAGACTTCAAGATTAATTTTATATACTGGCCATGTAATACTCTGCATTGCGGAATAATAGTTTATTTTAAAGGGAACTAGAGAAACTAGGAACTAGAGAAATCAAGAAAGGCTTTTTTTTCTAGAATTAATAAATGCACATCCTGTTCCTATCAGGTTTCGAGTCAACTTCAAAATTCAGTACCTACTGTAGATCACTGGCTTCAAACAGGCTGAACCAGTTTTTTAACAGGTTTGATTCAGGGACCCATCCCCCCACAGCCACACGCTCCCTAACCCTTCACAGCTGCGACTGCCCAACACCTCCTCCATCCCCCCACAACCATGCTAGCTTCGTAACACAGTCCAAAGTCTGTGGACTTTGGGAACCAATCACTGCTATCACTGCTGTTACCTGCAAAACTCTGTGATTTACTGTGAATGCCCCTGAGTCAGCTCCCAGGCAGGAAATCGGCTCATTACAGTACATACTCCCTTGGCACTGGGGATGATCAATTGGTTGAGACTGCTTGTCTGCCAGAAAGCTAATATCTGCTTATTTGAAAGCTCTGTATCCTTATGAGAAATTTTACTCCAGTCTCTGTCTTCCACATTTCACTTTCAGTAATTTTATTTGTCCTCCCCAAGAGGGCGAGGAATTCTTAATAGATCTTTCTTAAATCAATGGTAGTAGAGTTAGAAAACAGCAAGGGTTATTCTCACAGTCAAAAATACTGAGGTGCACATTTTAAAGGGATAAACCATGTTGAAATTGTAATTTTGATTTAAAGTAACAAGCCCAACAAAGTTACAGTTTTTCATTATACTTTTGATTACCTCTGATGTGTCAGAGAACAATTTAATTTTAATACATTCATTTCTACATTCATACATTCAATACATTCATTTTTTTCCTGAACTAATCTAAACAATGCACGCACTTGTGATGTCAAAGTGTACATTCCATCCCAGCTTCTATGTATTTCCAGTGTTGGCTTCTATCTTAGATCATTAGCTGACTGTTGACCTACTTCCACACAATATCCAAATTAACTTATTGAAATTTTTAATTTTATGGCCTGCATTTTGTTCAAAATGTGATTCTGTAGGAGGCAATTTCCAAAGGATGCATAGGATGTGCATACTGTCCTTGGATGATATTAAAGTAAAAGTAAAGATGGGGGTTAAATTAAGTCCTTTCTGCTTGAAGATTAGACTTCTAAGCAACAGGAGTTTATGGCAGGAAAGGGAGAACTGATAAGGATTCCAGATGTGAGCTAGGAGAGCTAGGTAACCCCCTGGGGACTTAATCCCTGACCATTTGGCCAAAAAGCTGTAAACTGGCCAAACACGTGACCTCTCCCCTTTACCATAATAACGAGTGACGTCAGAAGCGGAAAGTAAAGGATATATAAACCTAAAGTTTGTACCAGCACTTGGAACAATATTTCGGTTTTGTTGTTTCTTGCGGGAAACAAGACTTCGGCTTTATTGTTCCTTGCATGCACTAAACTAATCTGTTTAACTTCATCTCGGGATCCAGAACCTTATTCTTTCTGTTACAACACTATACTCACAATGGGATTGTTTTAGGAAGTCACTGTATAGACTATTATATGCTCAATCAATAAAAATGAAAAATGCTTCTCATACCAGAAATTCTGTATGACAAAATGATGGGAGACATTGGGAAAGGGGTAGGGAAAAGTTAAGACCCAGTGCTTTCATCATTCATGCTATAAGGAAACAAGCAAATTGTATGGAATTTGAAGAATCCCAAATTTTTGACATGAAATAATATTAAATTGATCTGTTTGTTAAACATAAGACTATTAACATAAAAAAACTGACTTCTCATTATGTGATATATGTACAGCTGTAAGAGAGGACTCTGTTATTGCATACTGAGGTTGTATGCAACAATTCCTATATACATTACTTTGTGGTTGGCATAGATGTTAAGACCGATACATTATTACAATCTATTGGTTACCTACCACAATATCTTTATCTAATCAGTATTTATTTTTGATTCCATCCATCACTCATTCCGAAAAGGTTTTACAGATCTCATCAGTTTTATTTTAAATTCTGGGGTGTGACATTAGACTAAAGAGCCAAGCAGCAGTTTTTTCAGTGCTGTCCGACATTATGTATTTAACAACTGCGATCTATTAACTGTCAAAATGTCTTCCCTCCAGTGAAAAGGGAAACATAGCCCATTTAGATACTTCTTCTATCTCAATTGCACAATGATTCTAAGTGCTTAAGAGTTCCTGTGTAAAGTCAAACTATATTTTGCATAAATGTTGAAAATCATATTACCTTAAGAGTCTGAAATACACAGAGGGATGTTAAAGAATGTAGCAAAATAAATGGACTGCATTCCTAGGTGTCAGGAGTAAGTGACTCATATCTCACTTTGATCAAACAATCAGGGACTGGTTGGGCCGAGTAACCCACGTGGGACTCTGATGCCCATGGAACTTTCAGCCAATGAACGAGCTTAAGTTCCTCCAGGTAAAAACAGGCAACACAGAGGGCCTGAGAGACTTCTGAGACTTTTCTAAAGGGAATTCAAAGGAGAATTCCAGGGCAGGACGGCAAAGGAGCAGAAGGCTCCCAAGGGCAGGACATTCTCGCAGCGCACCTCCTGGCCATCCTGAGACTCAGCCAGGACAACCACGGAACGGCCAGTGTGTCCGAGTGCCAGAACTTTCCTCTGTTCTAAGAGTCTAGAGCGGAGGTTGCCAGAGAGTAACCAGAGGATCCACCTGAGGTTAGCATCAGCAGCAAGCCTCGTGAACAGGTCGGAACTGTGGACAGCTGAATCACTATTCAGAACTAGCTCTTCATCAGGAACGAACCGGTCCTCTTCCTGACTTGCTGGGACCCACAGTCATCTTTTCTCCTGTGCACAAACTGTGCTAGTTAAAGCCCGCAGGAGATCTGAATCCCCAAAGATTGGATGAGTATTCAACTTCACTGCATTACTGCTTGAGAATTCAATTGTTATCCCAACCAGTTGATATCAATTTAATTCCTAAGAGTTATGTACTTGTTTTGAGTATCTATTGTAGAAGTTATAACCAAGTTCATTTACGAAACGGCCTAAATGAATGATATACTGAACGTATGTCCTCTTGATATATGTAACTCTTTGTAACTGACTGAATATATATCTTTTGTATTCTGATAACCCTCTCGATAAGATCTGTTAGGTTTATATGCATATTCTATGTATTAATAAATGTATCCTCGTGTATTAGTACCTGTGTGTGTGCGTTGTTTGAGTTATATCGCATGGTTGGATTCTAAGGCCATCAAAAGAATAATTTTGTGATTTACTGCTACAATTAATAATTGTCCCAGTAAATGCCCAAACCCTACAGAACTGGTGCCTTCAGAGAGCACACTACAGATATAAAACATATTCTCACAAATATGCATCTAACTAATGTGTATCAATACAATACAGTACATTGAAATATATGAGTATGTAATGTTTTAATAAAAAAAAACTAATTTGTCTAATAAAATATTTCAGATGTATTTCCACATACGTTTCCAATAATTTGACTTTATCAGTGAATATGGAAATATAAAAGTAATTGCAAAAGCATATCGACGTTAACAGGATACAGCAAATGTTGTCATAAATTCAATGTCAATCAGGATTCATACCTTCAACAGTGGGTTTGTGCCACAAAATACCTAAAAAAACAAACATTAACTATATTACATATGCAGATTTAAGTTTTATTATAGTATAAAACCACACAGCTCTAAATTGGCACAATATTATTGTTGTTTAGTGGTTAAAACGCTTTCAAGAGAGACTGCAGAAATAATCCAAAAATAGCTCTTTGTTTGAGAGCTGGTTGATTTAATTTGGTAACCGTGGTAATGACAGCCTAGTGCTGTACTCTTCTCAATAGTAATAGATTGATTATGAACTCCCACCATGTCTTGTACAGCTTAATAGTTCCAAAATAACCTGTCAGGTCCATACATTTGATTCCAGAAGGCGGGGCTGTCAGACATTAAAGCAAACTACTAACTTTCTCTAGAAACTCTGTTATCAATTCTGATCAACACAGTAATTACATGCAATCTTTTCTTGCTATAGGAGAAACGGAACAGTGTTTTCCCAGTTTTTCCCTCAGTTAAACGACCTCTATCATTAGTATCACCAACAATAAATCCCTTATGCATTCATTACTGCTGTGCACCCTTAATATCTTGAATTCCAGGAGGAAAACGCAAACTACAAACATACTGTACTTAAAAAAACCTACTCTGCACAGTTAAATAAAACATTCCTTTCTTCACTTATTGTATTGCATATACAAGTTATGTATATTTTTATATACTTTACCAAAAATATAAGCATGCAAAAATATTATCTGTTTCTTTAATATAAAAATGAAATTTTGGCACAAACATTATTGAGCTCAAGTTGTTAAAGTAGGTAGCTGTGTCAGCACGCATATGCTGCAAAGGAATATGTAAAGGTTAATTCCTTGCTGGAAGGAAAAAAAAAGAGACACAACATTTCTGTGTGACACCCAAAGAAGGCTCCACAGCTGAAACATTGTGTCTCTTTCACTTTCAGCATGGAATTAACCCAATAAGACCTCTGGCCAAATAGTCACCTTCCATCTGGAATGATGCCCCTCAAACATTTCGTAACATCTCTGGTAGTTTGTTCAGTAGACGCCTGTTTTATGGTTTAAAATCAAGCTAACCTTTACCTGTTCCTTTACATAATTCAGCTCAAGCACATTTTCGCTTTGTGCATCATTACAGATTTATACAATGCTGCAATTCTTTATCTGAAATGTTCACCGACTTGTGTTACTGTTTCAGGCAATGCATTTAAAATGTACATATTGTAAAAGACAATACCTGAATAAAATTAAGTCAAAATTCAGGGTGTCTGTTGACAGAAGCTGGATAAATGTGCAAGCATTGGTAGCATTATTTTCTTTATTACAACTGTACTAACCAGTTGATTTTATACTCAGAGGATGCCAGTTTACAGCTGTACTTGTATCAGAATATAACATTATTTGTATTAATATATTTGTATTATAATACATATATATTATTTGTATTATATGTATTATGTACACCAGGTTGGGAGACCTCCAACTGTTTCTTCTGTAAGTGCTGCTGAAGGACCAGTAGGTAACAAGCTTCCCTCTAGACATATTTAGTACTACTAAAATACTGTATGTCAGTCTCCTGAATATGTCTTTCAAGAGAGCTTAATATAACAAGTATGAACATACAGTAACAACAGTAGCAGTGAAAATGGTCAAATTTATTCTCAATAAAAATATATATATATATGTTCCCCACCTTTCAGCTCTACACATATTTAGTACTACTAAAATACTGTATGTCAGTCTCCTGAATATGTCTTCCAAGAGAGCTTAATATAACAAGTATGAACATACAGTAACAACAGTAGCAGTGAAAATGGACAATTTATCTGCTTATGAGTTGAAACAATCTTGGAATTTAAGAATGAGGAATTCATTATGTGTTAATTTAAAATGTGACATACGGAAAGCGAAGTTATGATAAAGTTATTCCCACAATATAAGGGGATTATAATTATTGTTGTTGAGATGATTTTAAGCATCAAAACAAACTGGAACAACTGCTTGGGGCAACAAAACATACACATTTATAAAGATACAAAAGTATACAACCACATGACAACTCTGGCTTTTGTGGCAGCTTTGATTTATCATGGCAATTGAAATATACTTGAAATACATATTAGGTTTTCCTTTGTAGCCTGCAGGCAAAACCATTCCAGGCAATCATCTGCACTAGATTACAGATGCAGGTCACAGAAAGGTGATCAGAGCACAGCAAAGAAGACTATAATGTATTCATGTTCAGAGTTTCTTCCTCATTGAATTTACATAAGATGACTTTGTCTAATACATATCCAAGACCTTCAAAAGTCTCTCTCTGAATTTATTTTCAGTCATATACAGTATATACATCCTGATGCAGCCATCAAGAATGCGTGTCAATATGTGAGATGGTGAATCAGATAAAGGTCTGTAGTATTACACTCACATAAGCTGCAGTACAGTATGCTTATATGCCTTTGTTTAGTTTTTAATTGTACCTGAGCCGAACATATGGAAAAAAACTACATTCCCCAATATGCCGCACACATTAAAGAATTCTGTGACATATCCACAGATATCTATACTGTACAGATGCAGCCATTCAAAGTGCATGGTACAAACCTGTACTGCAACCAACTCACTACGTCATACCGCATCGTAACACGTCATACCGCGGTACGTGATTGGCTGGCCAAAATGACCGACAGGGGCACTCGTGGTGCATTGGTCGGTAGTGAAAAGATTTAATAATTTAATGTATTTACTGTGCACGTTTTAATCCGCTTAGTATTGAATATTTATATGGAATTTTACCACTAAAGGGAAATTTTAGTAGCTGAGCATAAAAAGAAGAGGAGCATAACGCATCTGAAGGTCATAAATGATATTAATTCAGGAACATAAACATATTACTGTATGTAAACTGTACTGTATATGGCTGGTCTTGGTAGTTAAAAACAAATACACACCAGTCTTCCATTTCTCCCTAAAAATTTTAAGCATCAAAGTTTTATAAAATGGTCCCCAAATTTGAGATTGCTGTATAGAATGAATTTTAATTTTAAAAATGTATTTAACATGAAAATTAAGCTGTTTACGTTCTTCCGCCTGAGAATATAGTCCTCCGTTGCTATGCAACGCAGAAACACAGCCACAAGTAACTAGCAAAGAGAGGAGATTAGCTAGCCAATATGATAAAGGAATAAATGACTGTTTATGTTTATTTCTTTAGCACATTTATTTGAACATTTCCATCGATTGTAGAAGCACTGAAAAACTGTCCAATCCCTAGTTCCTCAGGCATTTTCTTTTAAGCTCCGGGCATGCTCCCACTGGCGCTGGTCTGTGTCTTCTAGGATATAACGCCAGCGATTTGTTGTTAAAATTGGGTTTCCAATAACGCTGCAGCAAAGTCTTGTTTTTATTTACACTATAGCAGACATAATCTCCTTTGCTTTTAACCGAGCGTTTCATAATAAGAATGAAAATGATTTAAGATATGCGACACTTATCATTCATCAAGAGCTCAAAATATCACAAGGATCCTCAAGAGTGCAACAAAGACAGCAGAAAAAGATACGTGTATCAGATACATGAGAATCCAAGCTTTTTTATCTACACTTTCTTATTTACGATAAGAAGTAGTCTTTAACATTTCTTTATCACACAGTAAACAGTCAAAATTCTGGGGTGTGCGTTTAACAAGGATTATTTAAATATGCAACAAATATTTAAAAAAATAATTCAAATCACTATTCAAAGCTTTTATTTTAATCTGGCCTCTTTTTTATATATGTTTATTTGCTTTTAAATATAATATATTTTAAAGATACAAAGTAATAATACCTATTTTTATCATTTAAATCTAAAATAATCTAAAAAGTATCTATCCTTTAACAATTACTTATAATTATGCAAATTATATTAATTAAAAACAGTAATTCAAGTTGTGGAGTGCAATACATTTTGTGAAACTACAGGGAGCAAATGCTTATTTTCTGCAGAAATCTATTTTTAGAAATATATATTTTCACCTATTACACTTTAATTTAAGGCAATATGTATTGAAAAATGTAATTCAGATTTATGAGCAATGTTTCTATCTCCATGATGAATGGCTGACATTGAGAATTTAAAGTGGGTAGGAAAAAGATCAATGTATAGTACAGTAATGCTCTCACAGTGTGAGCATTTTCTTATGTTAGTTGGTACCTCAGAATCTCAGCAGTTTTTATCTAATAATAAATGTGTTATGTTTGCTCTCATCTTTCACTGTCTCTCTCTCCTCCTCGTAAAATTATATCAAGCAATGCTGTGACAAGCAATGCATACCTCCTAGTGGGTTCAACTTCATAAATCAGAGATGAAGATAACAGAATTGCAACAGTGCAATCTTATAAAATAGCAAGATCCTGGTCCCATTGCTAGACACTGTTTTTTAAGTTTAACACACAAAAACTGTAGCACTTCAGGAATTATGACATACAATTTTAAGATTACAAAACTATGATTATTCAGATGGTTTTCCATCCAATTTTTTCTTAGATTTTTTCTAAAAGTCTTTTACAGTTTCAGAATGCCAAACAACATGTTCAAAAAATGCTCTAAAACAGCATCAAGAAAAATACACCAAGAAAACAAATATAGCCACTGAAGTTTTTGTAAGTTTGAGTAGATCTTGCAGTTTATTTTTCTCTTATTTGCATGGAATAAAGAAAAAAACACACCTCCCTGAAATAAAGGCAAATGAGATAAATAACGGAGAGGACTTGAAATATGTTATAATTAAAGTTAAAGTACTTTCAGTACTTCAGTTAAATTCAGTTGAAATTCAGCACCTAAATTCAGCACCTACATGACAGCCATTATGTGCCAGTATCCCCATTTCATTGCATAGAAAAGTTAGTAGTCGATTCATAGATTAACTTAAGGGAAAAACTCAGCAGGGCAGATTGTACAGAGTGGAATTTATACCTTAATGCAGCATTTCAACCCAGTGATTTTAGGTCACCAAAATGAAGACGACACATTCACTTTATTTACATTTCAGAGTGTAAAAATTAGAGTTTAGTGGATTGTCCCTTTAAGGCAGTAATTTAAGGCAGTACATCTGAAATGTACCTCACCAGATGTTGATTATTATTTCAGATGCTTTGCCAAGCCCTTGCTTCAGCCACTTGAGTTCATGCCTAATTTCAGGATGTTCCAACTTTTTTAAAATGCATTTTTACTTTGGTTTAAATCTGGTGATTATCTTGGCTATTTTATCATTTACTACTTTTTTTCTGCAGTCACTGTCATGCTGCATAGTGAAGTACAGTCCAATTCATATGAAAGTACTTTCTTCTACATAAGCAGACAAAATCTTACTTTTTAACTAAATTAATTAATGTATTTATTATTATTATTATTATTATTATTATTAATAATAATAATAATAATAATAATAATAATAATATGATTATTATTATTTATTTTGCTGCTGCATTAATTAGTTACATCATCAATACAGATTTTGTTAAAGTGATATTATGGTTTCATCTGTTTCAACTCGGGTTTTAGGTTCGTCTTTGTTCTTTCAAGCATATTCAAATCCTTTTTTATGTTCTTGGTGCTGATGAGAGTTTTAAATCTTTTGGTGTAGACTTTATAATTCAGATGTCTCAGACCCCTGCAAACTGCGGCTTTTCTACGTTCACTACTGCACTCTGAAGGTTGTGGATTTCAGTGACAGCTGTTTTAGGATTTGCCTGGACAGTTCTGATAATTCAACTGCACATGCTTTTCATGGTCAACATGGGTATTGGCTGATTGGTCATTATACCTACTGTATATCTGTTTATTTTTCTTTAGCTTCAGATTGTTCCAATTCTCTTAACCTGAATATTTTGAAGAAAGAGAACATTCATGTCAAATTTTAACAACAGATTCCAAACAATGAGGCCAAAGTGAAACAAAATATTTTTGTCTTTTATGAGCCCAACATTTACCCAATTACCCAACGACAAACCTTTATGTATGTAAGTTTCAAAATACTATGGGGAACAATCTGTATAAAGCAGGGTATACTTAACTTTCCTTGAAGTGCCCCAATGTTTTAACTGAATTCTGGCAATGTGTTTGGCGAAGTGACGATGACAGGATTGTACTAGTTCTTAATTTGCAGACATAGTATGTTATGATCTTTTTGATGGATAGCTGTTCACAGAGTGAAGAGTTCTGTTTTAGATTTTTTGTTCTTCTAGGGTGTAATAATATTTATCTGCACAAGGGATGGATATTCCATGAAAAAGGGTTCAGGTAACATATTGCCTGATGCCAAAGATGAGAGAAATCAAAATCTGGGACCCCATTTCATTTTCATGTACACATTGTATACAGGATATTTTTACAGAATTTTATGTAGATGTTAAGTTATAGGGTACTTCTGAAAATGTTTCTCAGGCACACTAGGCACGATCTTTCAGTCATTGAATTTGTTGTTGTACTTGAATAGATATGAGACTGCATGATACACCATATATAATAAAATAATGTTCAAAAGCTAATATGACTAGCAAGCCAAAGCCAAAAAAAATATTTCCTAGGAATGCACCCAGGAATATTTAGGTTATAAGATATGAACTGCTTCTTCTTAAGTCTTATAGTACAGTCCAGTTTGGATGTTTCAGTTTCATTTTCCATATCATTTTAAAGATAGGATAAGATAAGATCAGATAAGGGTCAGCCATTTATACGGCACCCCTGGAGCAGTTGGGGTTAATGGCCTTGCTCAGGGGCCTAATAGAGTAGGATTTCTCTGCCGGTTGTGGGATGACCAAGGACTGATAATGTTTCATTGTTAGTGTCGACATTTACATAAAACATACTCTTATATGATTTTGGGAATATAAAATGTTTAGTAAATCACTTGTTTAAATTGTTTAATCGGTATTTCTATTACTGAAACTCGCATTACAGGAAAACAATTTTATCACAATAGGACAAAAATGTCATGTTTTAATATGAAGGAATACTGTAGGTAATTACAATTTATTTGTGAACAAAAAAAGTTAGTATATGTAATAATTTCACCTCCTAGATGTGTTTCTTTTTGTTTGATGTGTGGAGTTACATGGAATGGACATTATGATTGTCTTTTCTACCAGGAAATAATATTTTTTCCCAGGAAATGTGATGATACAGTTGGATTCAAGAAATTTATGTTGAGAGTCTGAAGTTATAAATATCCTTTATGCTGCATCTCTCCAAGTGTTTGAGAAGTTTTGTTCCATCTAGAGCATTCTGCATTGTATTGTTGTTTACCACTGAAAAGCCTCCAGCTGCTTTGTATTCTCATAATCCCTAGTTAGTTAACTACCTTCTCAGAGGGATGTTAACCCGTCTGGGAGGTATAAATTACCTCAATATCAGATTCTCACACAAGGCCTCAAGAAAAAAAAAAGTACTATGTTATTGTTTTTTAATTACAAGGAAATTCTATATTTCTTCTGGATTTTTTTTTTTCAAAATTGCAGTAACATTTTTTTCTGTCATTTTAGGGAAACCTTAACAAAGCACTGAATGTATACAGTACTGTATACTAAATGTATACAGCATATTGCTTTCATCTTTGCTGAAAATATTAATACATCTTGTATTTTTGAAAGCATTCAAGCTGCACATTTATTTCAGACTTCAGAAATGAACTTATTTAATAATTAAAGACAATAAGTGCACACATTGAAGAAAAATTACGTCTTTAAACTTGTTTTTGTCCGTTTAGTAAGAAATTGTAACTACATTTTTCCTTTTAAACATGCAATAAAATTCTCAATACAATTAGGATATATTTTGGTTTTCATATTTAAGTTCAATATTCACAGCTTTATTTCCATACTACCAGTTTTATAGAAAAAATCAAATGTCTCCTTAAAATTAAATAAAGTAATCATCACATCACAAAAGTAAGAGGAAGTCTAGAAAATAATGAAATAATGTGATTAGTTAAGAAGGTAATACTTTTGTTTTATCCTCTTAACTGGAAATGTGTTTGGATTTCATTGGACTTAATAAAAACAGCACCATACAAATGTATATAAAATGTTTATGTTGTTAAGATGATGTTTTTTTAAGATGTTTGTTGAATAACAATTCAATAACAAAAATATTAGTGAAGAAACATATTTAACTACCATTTGATCAGTTATTTAACTAATCTTTTTTTCCTTTGTAACTTGTATAACCTAGCAAACTGTGAACTTTTCCTCTGTTTTCAGTCAGTTATAACATATTGTATCCTAATGCATTATTGAAGATTTCATTGATAAATGATAAAACCACTTACACAAATAGGTTAATTTGACATAAAATGTGTGAATTACTTGTTGCTTCACAAATGGATACTTGAATATGAGAAAACAAAAAAAAATAAAAATGTTATTTTTTATCACCTCTGGTCCTGAAATGATTTATCTCTGTTGGGTTCTAATCTAATTTTAGCCAAGATCATCTTTTTAGCCCTGGAGCCATTTAACTTCATAAAGTGCATTTCTCCCAATTGTGTACAGATCTGTAGCACTCGGGCCCATTAACAATTCTGGAATTACATTATTTCTCAGCTTTGTGCTGTCAGAATCATCAATATTGCTTCAGTGAAAAAGCAGCCTTTCCCTGCTAAATCAAATGTTGGCATTCTGTCTTCTACCAGCCTCTGTAGACAGGAGAGTAAAGAATCGAATACATTAGACCACCAATAGCTGCAGGTAATTAACTGTACATCAAATAATTTACTTTTGTCAGCTGCACTTCATGCATGTTTTTTCTACTGTTTGCTTAAGATAAATTCATAAAGTACCTGTTAAGAAAACCGAGTACATGCAAAAAATAATCTGTAATTCACTAAATAAAATGTCTTAATGTCTTATGTATTACTCAGAACAAAGAGGGAACCATTCTTTCTAGCAAGAAACAGTATATTGATTCTTGTGTAAATCAATTAATGCATATCAATTTTCTTTGTACATCTCTTAAGACACTGCAGTATCTACATTTGTTTGATTTCCATCTTTCACCATAATGCATTTTAAGGTTACATTTTTTAGAAGACTAATATCAATAATTAATTAACTTAAAACACTCTTTATACAAATACCTCAAACCATACTATAATTATAATTAATAATTGCTTACACTTATATAGTGCTTTTCTGGACACTCCACTCAAAGCGATTTACAGGTAATGGGGACTCCCCTCCACCACCACCAATGTACAGCCCCCACCTGGATGATTGGACGGCAGCCATAGTGCACCAGAACTCTCACCACACATCAGCTATCAGTGGGGAGGAGAACAAAGTGATGAAGCCAATTTTATAGATTACTTGGAGGCCATGATTGGTAAGGGCCAATGGGAAATTTGGCCAGGACGACAGGGTTACACCCCTACTCTTTTCGAGAAACACCCAGGGATTTTTAATGACCACAGAAAGTCAAGACCTCTGTTTTATGTCTCATCTGAAGTACGGCGCCTTTTAACAATATAGTGTCCCCGTCACTATACTGGGGCATTAGGCTCCACTAACACCTCTTCCAGCAGCAACCTTAAGTTTCTCCCAGGAGGACTCCCATCCAGGTACTGAGCAGGCTCACACCTGATTAGCTTCAGTGGGTTGCCAGCTGTGAGTTGCAGGGTGATATGGCTGCTGCCATTATACACAAAATATAATTGTTTTCCTATTATTATTTATGATTTCAAAATCTCATATTGATTTAGACAAAAGAAGAATTAGTGTCACACTTTGTCACAGTATATACATTTGATATGTAAAAGTTTTCAGTCTCTTGCACTTTTTTTACATTTTTGAAAGAAAAACAAACAATTCATAATTGCATATCTATTCGAACCTGTTGTGGTGGAAAGCCTAAATTAAGGTAGCTGAAAAATATTACTATTAGTGAAACACAGAATAAAGTGGCATCTTTCTGTGTACATTGTTAGTGGTTCGTATGACTTTAGAACAAATACACCTGTCTCTGTAAGGTCCCACATACAAAGATTCAACCATAAAGACCAAAGTACTGTCAAAATAAACATTTCATAGTCCCCTACTATCTCTTTGACAATGGTGAATTTTATCATTAAGATTGCCTAAAATCGGTCTGGTCCTTCAGACTTGGAGGAAACTGGTTAGGGTCGCTGCCCAAAGGAGACTTTGGAACAGTTATAGAGAAACTAATGTGTGCATCACTCAGTTATACAGATGCAGCCATTCAAAACGCGTGGGGTACTTCGCGGTACACTGCGGTGGGCGTGTCGCATCAAAACCTTGTAAAACCTTGTAAAACCGCCAGGAGGAGCCAATAAAGCTTAACCTCTCATGTACAGCAATTGAGCTTTTAAACTTAAACTGTGTATTACAACACGTTAATCATCAGTCATTAAAAAGCTGGTATATTTTATGAAAGCAAGATTGCTCGGTTGGGCAAAAGTAAACAACCTACCTTTATCATAAATATTTTAATTATGCAGAAATATTTTATATAAATATTTTTAATTATTTAAACTGCAACACTTATCATTCAACCAGAGCTCAAAATATCACAAGGATCCTCAAGAGCACAACAAAGACTGTATTAAAAGATACTTGTATCAGATACATGAGAATGCAAGCTTTTTATCTACGCTTTCTTATCTACGCTAAGAAGTAGTCTTTAAAATTTATCACACAGTAAAAAAGTCAAATTTCAGGGATGTCCGTATACCAGAGATTATGGTAACGCTTCAGAAGGGTGTCAGCCAGTCAGATTCCAGATCCGGAATTATCTGTTTTATGATCGAGAATATCATATGTAATCACGTATCTAAAGAAATAAATATTATTAATTTAAGGATCTAAATATCTAAATCTATGTATCTATATAGCTGGTAGTATTACTGGATTTCACTTTCTTTGTAAACACGTTTTGTTAACACCCAAATCGCAGGTGGATTCTGTTTTTTGGTCTGTTATGGTCTGTAGCTCAAATCCTGGTTAACTTAAAATTAGACACAAGAAGAGTATTATTGGACAAGAGTATAAGTTGTGAGGCTCTGGCAGAATTTCTCTGTAAACTGAAGAGTTATAGGTTGTGTATCACTTCTTTTGACACTTGTAAAAAAACATTCCAATGTTAATGCGACACGGAAGATAATGCGGTGTATTGGTCGTTAGTGAAAAGATTTAATCATTTAATCTCTTTACTGTGCACATTTTAATCTGCTTAGTATTGAATATTTATTTGGAATTTTACCACTAAAGGGAAATTTAAGTAGCTAAGCATACAACGCAGAGGAGCATAACAAAGGTCATAAAGGTCATAAACGATATTAATTTAGGAATATAAATATATTATGTAAGCTGTATGTTACTGTTATTGGTATTTAAAAAAAAATACACACCAATACTCAATTTCTCCCTAGACATTTTAAGCACCAAAGTCTTACTTGGTTGACCTTCCAACCATATTACTATAATATCTGTATTGCTGTTTCAGTGCATGTCACATGACTTGCCTCAGTGGTGTCACGGCTTAAGTGACCGATTTACAGTACTGTATACAGATGCAGCCATTCAAAGTGTGCGGTACAGACACGTACCGCAGGTAAGATGACACGGGGTACCGCGGTGCGTGATTGGTTGACCGACAGGGGCACTCGTGATCCGTTGGTCTGTCGTAGAAAGACTTACTGTAAACGTCTTTACTGTGCCCGTTGTAGATATTGAATTTTACCACTGAAGGGAAATCTTAGTAGCTGAGCATAAAAAGAATAGGAGCATACTGTAACGCGTGTGAAGGCCATAAATGATATTAATTTTGGAACGTAAACATACAGTATATAGCTGGTCTCGGTACTTTAAAGAAAAAAATACACACCAGTATTCCATTTCTCCCTAAACATTGTAAGCTTCGAAGTCTTTAACTAACGTGATACCGGAGTCAACAAGCATACTTTTAGAATTTGATTAAAAGGGAATATAATATGGAATCGCGTATCTCAAGAATTTAATAACGGTATGATTATATCCGTGTTCTCCGGCAGTGCTGTGTAGGGCTGTTTCGCCTGCCTGTTCATGCGAGCTGTCTTGTAACCTACTGGTCTAGGTGTGTGACTACCAACTGGCAGGTTGTGTGTTCGAATCCAGCTGGTGCTGGACCTTTCAGTTTTATTTATTTATTTTTTAATCGCGTAACATAAACATATTACCGTATGCAAACTGTACTGTATACAATATGTATATGTATATTTAATGTCTTAACTGTGCCCGTTTAAGTATTGAATATTCATATCTAAGTTTACCACTGAAGGGAAATCTTAACATAAACATACAGTATATGGCTGGTCTCGGTACTTTAAAGAAAAAAATACACACCAGTATTCCATTTCTCCCTAAACATTGTAAGCTTCGAATGAAACCACTAAATAAAGACATAAATATAGAAATCTTAAGATTTGTTTTATTTAATGTTGGTAGCAGGATGAACTGTCAGAGTGTATATTTTGTCGCAAAGTTGCTGCAAGATGTTAACAGTGAAAAAGGTATTTAGAAATGAGTTATTTCAAGATGAAAAAGAAAACATACACGAAACATGGTTTAATTACGACCAGAATCGGTCTTGAGATATTTTTAACTTGATTTACAGTATTTGAGAGGTATGTCTTAACACCGATACTACAGTGCTTAAGTACTGCTCACGTATATGTTTCTAGGTTTATATTATGCATTTCATACGGTCAAATTACTTTTGAGCAACTAATAAGAAGCGCGAAACGGTATGCGTTTTAGTTTCGTTTTGTGCTGGAACCCGTGGATTGATTAGACATATCAAGTACATACAAGTCATTTTTTAAATGTTGTAGTTAGTCTTGAAAAAATGTTTCGAGTACATCATCTATCAACAATTACACAGGTTCTGTTTCCATATTGCGGAATTTGGTTAGGTATTATCAAATCCAGTGGCGCTGTGTTTTAGTTTACTGAGTCCCATGTCACATGGTCTGTGATTGAAACCTGTAAAACCGGTTTAATTCGTCACAGCCAGCACTCTTCAGGTGTGAGGGTCTTCTGCTCAGAATGAAACGCTAAAATGTTTGTGTATATTCTAATGGTAGTGGGGGCAGGGTGTGTGGGAACAGGTTTGGTTGAAATTGCATTGGAGATCTATGTTCTTCACACCTGAAACATTTTCTCTGAAAGCATTTTCTTCGCAGTTTAACCAATCTTGTTACAGCATGTTACAGTTTACTATTATTAACCATATTAATTTTAAGTGCTTAATGTAAAATCTTGTAAAAATATATTTTCATTGTTCAAATATACATTAAGTCTGACTATCATATAATAAGTTAAATACAAAACTAAAGAAAAAATAGGGTTAAATATAATTCAAAATATTTTGCTAACAATGTTAACTGTTTATGAATAATAAAATGTATTAACTAAGGAGTAGGATGGCACAGTTGTTAGTATGTTTTTTGTTTTGTTTCTTTTTCATAAATACAACAGTAGTACCTGATGTCTCCATATTCCATAATATCCATGAAATATATGGCGCTGAAATACAGTATGTGTGACGCATAAAAGACACCAAGGGATTGGGTGAGCTCCCATCACAAAAAAAAACTGCGAACCTGCACTACAGCGACCATAGTACAGTATGGAGACCAAGGCGTTTTACGGGAAGAGACGGGGTGCTTCTGCCGCTCCAGCTTCCAAAGAGCGAAGGGTAAGCAAATACAGCAGACTTCATCTGAAATACGCGATTACAGCGCATATTACAAGGTATTATTGCCGTTTTGAATTTTAAATTCAATTATAATTATTTCTTCGTAGCCTGTTCTTCAAGAAAACACCGCACGGGCGAAACGATCTACCACCAGGACAGTAAAAAAGAAAGCGGTAAGACGGAAAAAAAGAAAAGTTTATTTTGACTTCTGTTCCGCGACTGATGAATACTACTGTGTGACTTTATTTCTTACATGAATTATGTTATTTTGCCACAGGCCGAGGGTCTCTGCTCTCGGCCACTGGCCAGGGTGCCAACCTGTAGAAGCAGCACCTGT
Source organism: Lepisosteus oculatus (assembly GCF_040954835.1). Taxonomy (NCBI): domain Eukaryota; kingdom Metazoa; phylum Chordata; class Actinopteri; order Semionotiformes; family Lepisosteidae; genus Lepisosteus; species Lepisosteus oculatus. Next base: position 26,171,105 of record NC_090705.1, read on the forward strand.
ATGGAGACATTTCGGCAGCAGCGGGAGCATTACGATGCATTACTGGGGAGGATTGGGAGGCTAGAGTTCCAGCAGTCAAACAGTTGAGCAGCTGTCTCCCGAAAAGTGCCTCTCCCCGCCGCGCAGGCTGCAATGCCTGGCGGAAGCTCTGCCCCCCGCAGAGCACACACCGCCTCAGGATACTCCATCCCGGCCTCTCATTTCACCACCGCGCAGGAATCTGTTGATGCTGTCCCCGCCGGCTATCTCCCCCCAGGAAGCACAGCGGAATTCACAGATGCCAGTGGGACGAATAATTCTCCCAGATGTTCAACTGCTACCCATCACCCAGGAGATGGAGGGGGGGTTGTACTTGCAGTGCATCGGCACAGACGGGAAAGCAAGAGCCGACCGCTACGCCGCCCTCATGTTTCGAAATCTTGTGACTTTTGAAATTTACTGGGGGTGGACCACGTCTGTAAATTTCGATGGGTCCAGAGGCAAAAGTGCCTTGCCTTACAATCTCCGGGAAACCATTAGTACGATGGTGAATCGGAGATTCTCAACCCTTGCTGCGTACGACTGGAAAAGAATTCGTGATCGGATCAACGAAATGCTTCGTAGGAGGAGGCGGTCTTTTCCTCTTGTCTAACAGTCTGTCCACAAACAAAACATTCCTGTTAGACAAGAGGAATTGAAAAAAAACAATTTTGTCAATGAAAACCGGTGTGTGTGTGTCTCCCTGCTGGATGTCCCTCTCACAAACTGCTGAATGAATAAATTATTTTATTGAAAACGAGTTTGCGATTGTCTGGTCTTTAAATTCTTGAGATATGTGATTCCATATTATATTCCCTTTTTATCAAATTCTAAAAGTATGCATGTTGACTCCGGTATCGCGTTAGTTAAAGACTTCGATGCTTTTAATGTTTAGGGAGAAATGGAATACTGGTGTGTATGTTTCTTTAAAGTACCGAGACCAGCCATATGCTGTATGTTTAAGTTCCAAAATTAATATCGTTTATGGGCTTCACACGCGTTGCAGTATGCTCAGGCACTAAGTAAAAGGAGATCCTTCGTATTGCTTGACTAATTTTAAAAACTAAGTTATAAATGCAGACGCTCCCTCGGTGCGCTGCTCTGGTGCGTCGGCTTCTACACAGTGCCTGTCTGCTGTAAGCGTTACGATATACTAAATACTAAATACTAAAACCAAAACTGGCTCAATGGGCTTTGACGTGCTAATGCATTGGTTTAACAGTCCGGGTGTGGCAGGCTTCCAATGTCAACTCGCCTCGATTGGAAGACAATGAACGTATTTTAGCCCTTAATGAATTAATAGCAAACATGGTTTACATAAAATACATTTTTCCAAGAAAGTTTATAATAATACGATCTATAGTTGAATCTGAGCCTACTTTAAAAATAAAGGAAAAGCATTTTCAGAGAGCAATCACGCTGTGTTTATGTAGAAAAAGTGATTAGGTTTATGAGCAATCTAATTACCTATTCGCTTAAAACGCTATATAAAATAAAGTTTATTTAGAGATGAATGATCAGTGTCGCAGTTTAAATAATGTGAGTCAGGAAACTAACATAGCTCTACCTGATTTAATAACGCAATAAAAACGCTATAAAATAATATGACACAGTACAGCACAGTACAATAATACTGACCATGACTTTAGAAGCATAAATTACCTTACACTCAATTTAAACACAAGCTGTCTTTCTGTATGAACCTCTAAGCTGGTTCATACAGAAAATGTAGAAATGCATTAGCCTGATTATGATTAAAAAACACATAATTAAACACGCGTTTGCGATTTAAATCAGAACACGATTTAAATCAATATAAATGTTTATATTGTAACGCATACTGTCCAGCCTCCATTTCTCTATAAAAATTTACTGTTGCACACACACACACAATAGAAGCAGGAACCGCTGTCAGAAGGGAAGATATGTTCAAAATATCGCAAATATCGATCAGGTTGCGATATTTTGAAATATAAAAGTCAATTGATTGTCCATAATATTGCTTACCTATTTTTTCGAAGAAATGTTTGTTAAAAGAAAAGTCCAGCACCAGCTGGATTCAAACACACAACCTGCTAGTTGGTAGTCACGCACCTAGACCAGTAGGCTACAAGACCACTTGCATGATCAGGCAGGCGAAACAGCCCTACACAGCCCTGTCACAGTACACGGATATAATCATACCGTTATTAAATTCTTTAGATGCGCGATTCCATATTATATTCCCTTTTAATCAAATTCTAAAAGTATGCTTGTTGACTCCGGTATCACGTTAGTTAAAGACTTCGAAGCTTACAATGTTTAGGGAGAAATGGAATACCGGTGTGTATTTTTCCTTGTGATATTTTAAGCTCTAGTTGAATGATAGGTGTCGCATTTTAAATCATTTTAGTAGCTAGAAATTATGAAACGCCCTGTTAAAAGCAAGGAAGTTTTTATGCCCGTTGAAGTAAAACAAAATGCCTGACAAAGTATGGCTTGGACAGATTCCAAGTGCTTGTACAAATGTGCTAAAGAAATTATACTTTGAGTATACAGCTTGTCCAAAGTCATCCATTATTAATACTATTAGTAATATCTTCAGTAAAAGCTTTGATGCATAAATATTTCTGATAAAGGTAGGTTGTGTACTTTTGTCCAACTGAGCAATCTTGCTTTCATAAAATATACCAACATTTTAATGACTGATGATTAACATGCTGTAATACACAGTTCAGAATTAAAGGCTCAAATGCTGTACATGAGAGGTTAAGCTCCCCCTGGCGGTTTTACAAGGCGATGCTGGATAGTTAGTCACGTGACACACGTGAACTGCGTGATACCGCCTGATACCGCGACACGCCCACCGGGGTATGCCACGAAATACCTCACCCATTTTGAATGGCTGCATCTGTAAGCACGAGGTTGGGTGTTCAAATCCAGCAATCGCTATGAGTTTTCTTTTAACAGAAACACTTCTTTGAAAAACTAAAATAGCAAATATTATGGACACTACAGTATATTGACATTTTTTATATTAAAAAAACACATGTCCGTACTGTATGTACAGTACACAGCGGTGCTTAAAGGAATAACAAGAATAACAATAACAATTTTACAAGTCCTGGGAGGAAGAATATCATCAATATTAATAATAATAATAATAAACTTTATTCTATATAGCGCCTTTAAAGGTGGCTCCACAAAGCGCTTTACAGGATAACAACCGATGAAACAACAGTGGCAAGGGGCTGAAAATACCTGTGAAACCAGTTTGTTCACAAACAATGTACTGTAGACACAGAGTAGCAGTAGCAATTACTGTAGCAGTAGCAAAATAGCAATATTATGGACACTCAATTGATTTTAAAACAAAAACAACTTCTTTTGACAGCTGGTATAGCACCCCACTGCGCCCGCACACCAGCATTATATTCTCATGTACGGTTAGAATACGTTCATTGTCTTCCAGGGTTCCTTTCCCCGAAGTCGGGAGACATTAGAAGCTTGCCACACCCGGACTGTTACACCAATGCATTAGCATGTTAAAGCTATCCCCTTGAGGAGCCGGGCACGATAATTGTTTTGTTCCTTGATTTTCTGATCTGCAAGGCCATTTGGCTGTAGCGAATGTGAATTGTGTCTGGCATTGCCAGATAGTGAAATAATAAAAGTATTTTAATCAAGATGGGGGGTAAGGGAGTCGTCTCTATGACACTCTCCCTTATAAAATTTATGTGAAACAAAACAAAAACTAAAAATAAGATACAATTTACAGACATTCACAACATAAACATATCTTAAAACATTTACATATATTGTTAAATTGTTACTTTAAATATATACTTTAAGTTACTGAAACAGCCAGTTAATAAAATCGTTGCAATTTTGTTCTTGTTTGTAGGTGGGGATATTCTGACAACAATTGATTTAAAGACAATCTGTCAAAGTGCAATGAAATACAATATTACGCTGGGTAAACGTATGGGATAAACGTGGGTAATGTTTATGTATGGGTTAACGTTCCGAGTTCAAATTCTTCCGCGATGGGGGTACCTTTAAAGCGGAGACGACGAAAATAAAGTTTATTATTAATTTGCTGGACAGAGAGGTGAACCTTATTATGCAGAAGACAAAGATAACGATTTACATTGCATTGCCAGATTGTGAATCAATAAAAATATTTAATTAAACACAGGTTTGTGATTTAAATGGAAATGGGGGTGACGGGAACTCTTAATCTAACTAAAAATAAAATAAATAAAACAGGTTTCGATAGTTAATAACCACTTTTTATGCGCGAAACACGGGTGATTTTTCTTCCTCCTATTCATATTAGAAATCTGTGTACGCTGGAAGGTTTTTACTTCTTAATTAAACTTTTAAAATACAAGTTTCGAATAGAAACAACATACTGTATGCTGTTGTCTTCCTGGTATGTAGAACAGATCAGCAGGTCTTTTTTCCCAGTCAGAGGGTGTCAGATGGTGTCAGCCAATCACCATTCTGAAGCTGTACCATAATCTCTGGTATAAGGAGACCACAGAATTCTGTCACATAGTTTAAATAATTTTCATTTTAGGAAATAATGAAATGCTTGGTTAAAAGCAAGGGAGATTGTCCGTAATAGTGGACATAAAAACAAGAGTTTGCTGCGGCATTATTGGAAACCCATTATATCCTAGAAGACAAACCGGCGCCAGACTGGGAGAATGCCCGGAGCGTAAAAGAAAATGCAGAAGGAAGTAAGGATTGGACAGTTTCCAAGTGCTTGTTCAATCGATGGAAATGTTCAAATAAATGTGCAAAAGAAATAAAAAAATAATTTATTCCTTTATCATATTGGCTAGCTAATGTCCTCTCTTTGCTAGTTAGTGGCTATGCTTCTGCGTTGCGTAGCAACGAGTGACTATATTCTCAGGGGGAGGAACGTAAACAGCTTAATTTTTGTGTTAAATATTTTTTTTTACAATAAAAATTCATTCTATACAGCAATCGCACAATAATATGTTTATGTTCCTGAATTAATATCGTTTATGACCTTCAGATGCGTTATGCTCCTCTTCTTTTTATGCTCGGCTACTAAAATTCCCCTTTAGTTGTAAAATTCCATATAAATATTCAATACTAAGCAGATTAAAACGTGCATAGTAAAGAGATGAAATGATTAAATCTTTTCACTACCGACCAATGCACCACGAGTGCCCCTGTCGGTCATTTTGGCCAGCCAATCACTTACTGTGGTACACTGTGGTGGCTTGTGGGTAGTTGTGTGCGGTATGGGTTTGTACCGTGCATTTTGAATGGCTGCATCTGTATACTGGTCATTTCATAAAGAGGGTTTGTATGGGGAAAAAAAGGTTTTGAGTTCAAACAAGACCAAATTGGACTAAATTCAATGTTTTAAATGTGATGCAAACCCAACACCCCTAGTGGATCACTCACTCATCACCATCCCTACGGTCAGGCTTGATGTTGTTTTAGTTCTGCGTCTCATCACTGGTAAGCCTGTCAATACTGATAGGAACATAGATGGAGCAATTTACAGAAAAATATTAGAGGAAAACTTGCTTTAGGCTAAAACTGGGAGAAAAAAATAATCTTTCAGCATGACAATAATCTCAGTCACAAGGCCAAAGCTATGGTGGAGTGGTTTAAGAATAAGGAAGCAAATGTCTTTGAAAGGCCCAGTCAATGTCCTGACTTAAATCCCCTAACAATCTATGGAAAAACCTGAAAATAGAGTTTAGTTCGTAAAGACTTGTGGTTGTGATCAATGCCTAAAATGAGTTATTTTGCTGAATATTTATTGACAATTACTGTAACATATAGTACACTTAGAAATCCTTCAGTTTTACTGAATGTTAAGTTTTTAAAAATGTATTTTTACTAAGTGAGACACTCTAGGAATTGTCTGAAAACTTTTTCAAGCCACTGTATTACAATCCTCAAGGTCACTTGAAGAAACGCCTGATTCAGGATTCACTTGAGTCTATTATATCAAATCCACAGAAATTGTTAATGTTTATGTTCAATGTTTTTGGAGCTTATTTACCAGTAGGTTGTTATTTACACTGGGGGCTATATGTATTCATGGATGAGATTGCAGCTGTATGTTTTTTTTAAAAAACAACAACTTTTAAGTACTTTTTAAGTCAACAATTAGGCTAGTTAGACATTGAGCCATGCTAGTTTATGTTTGTTTACTACTAGGCTGTCATCTTACTAACAATGTTATGTTTCATGGCAAGAACCTTAAGTTGATAACATTAACAGGAACAAGAACAAAGGCTACAAAGAGATGCTTTGTATTTACAGATGCAGCCATGGGTGGGGTATTTCGCGGTATACCCCGGTGGGCGTGTCACATCAAAACATAGTATCACGCAGTATCACGCGGTGTATCGCGTCACTTGACGTCATGCCGGAAAGTATCCGGAATCACCTTGTAAAACCGCCATGGAGGAGCCAATAAAGCTTAACTTCTCATGTACAGCATTTGAGCTTTTAAATTTGAAGTGTGTATTACAGCATGTTAATCATCAGTCATTAAAATGTTGGTATACTTTATGAAAGCAAGATTGCTCAGTTGGACAAAAGTACACAACCTACCTTTATCAGAAATATTTACGCATCAAAGCCTTTAACGAAGATATTACTAATAGTATTAATAATGAATGACTTTGGACAAGCTGTAAACTCAAAGTATTACGCTGGTCCACATTCTTTCTAACCATCATTTTAAACTAAAATACTTTTAGTTTTTTCTTTGAAAAACACCACAGCATTTCCTGGATCTAACTAACGAGGACAGGACATAAGCTAGCCAATACTATAAAGGAATGATTTTTTTGCTAATTTCTTTAGCACATTTGTACGTGGACTTGGAAACTGTCCAATCCCTACTTTGTCAGACATTTTCTTTTACTATAACAGACATAAAAACTCGCTTCCTTTTAACAGAGTGTTTCATAATTTCTAACAATTAAAATTATTTAAACTGCGACACTTATCATTCAATCAGAGCTCAAAATATCACAAGGATCCTCAAGAGCACATCAAAGACTGTATTAAAAGATACTTGTATCAGATACATGAGAATCCAGATTATCTGGCGAGCCTTGTTTTGTCAAAGGAAAATTCTATTCTACTATGAGAATGTAGGGGGAGGAAGAATGCCTGTGGTCTTTTCACTTACTGCAATATTATGGACACTCAATTGACTTTAAAACAAAAACAACTTTTTTTTGACAGCTGGTACAGCACCCCACCGCGCCCACGTGCCAGTATTATATTCTCATGTACGGGTACAATATGTTCATTGTCTTCCAATGAAAGAAGGGTTCCTTTCGCCGTAGTCGGGAGACATTAGAAGCTTGCCACGCCCGGACTGTTACACCAACGCATTAGCATGTTAAAGCAATTTCATTGAGGAGCCTAGCTTTCTTAACTAGTAAGTACTGTACTTACTGGGTTTTGAAGGGGGGGAGGTGTCTTTTGCTGGAAATCTTGCCCCCTTCTACTTTGAAAATACCTGTGAAACCAGTTTAATTAGTCACAGCCAGCACTCCCGCAGAGAGTTGTAAGTGGATTGGTATAGATGGGAAAGCCAGAGCCGAGTCAAGTCTAGCCATGTATGAGTCTAGGTCTTTGCGTTTGTCTGGGTGCTGACAAAGTAAATCACAATTACTTTTTGACAATTCTTGTGTTGCGGTACATGAAAATAATTATATCGTTATTAATTTCTTTATATACGCGATTCCATATTATATTCCCTTTTAATCAAATTCTAAAAGTATGCTTGCTGACTACGGTATCACGTTAGTTAAAGACTTCAGTGCTTAAAATGTTAAGGGAGAAATGGAATACTGGTGTGTATTTTTTCTTTAAAGTACCGAGACCAGCCAAATACTGTATGTTTATGTTCCAAAATGAATATCGTTTATGGCCTTCACACGCGTTACAGTATGCTCCTATTCTTTTTATGCTCAGCTACTAAGATTTCCCTTCAGTGGTTAAATTCCATATAAATATTCAATACTAAAACGGGCACAGAAAAGACATTTAAATCTTTCTACGAGCGACCAACAGACCACGAGTGCCCCTGTCGGTCAACCAATCACGTACCACGGTATTTTGCGCGAGGCCGTAGCCAATTACCTCCGGTTCGTGTCTGTACTTTGAATGGCCACATCTGTAAGAAGGTAGGTATCAGACTGAGTTAGAGTCGTACTGACTTACTGTATTGAAATTAATCAGCTCAAGTTAGTATTTCATATAAGAAACAGGTAAGTTGTCCTGGGATCAATTAGATACTAGCAACCAAAGGAACATGATGGCTTTGTTATAATACTCTCTGCATTTCTGTACTCACCAGATATGCAGCTTTCTAAATGTTTTTTTTTCTCTAAGAACATAAAGATTACAAACAAGATTACACTTGGCCCATCACCATTGTTTGGATGTTAATAGTGAATAGATTTATGTACTATATCTATTCATACAAAATGTATTGTTTTTATTGTGTCTCTATGCTCTTTGTAAACAACAGAATGTTGGTCTCAGCACAGAATGCCTGCTCCCTTGCTAAATTGTGAATTTTCTTGTGCGCACATTACACAGTTCCTACTGCTTCTGTTGTACTTCTAGTCTATACCTGCTGATAAGTCTACTTAATTCACTCAGATTTCCTCTCTGCAGCACAGAAGCACTTAAACTCAAACTGCTGTTTCTTCTAATGCTTCTGCACTCTCTGTCAGCACAAGCATCTCAGCCACTTGCCTTTGGCCACAGCACTTTAACTGTATTATCTCTGTTTATCCTCCAGTACACATTGTTTTTTGTGTTCCCCCTCACGTAGCCTACGCCCCCACTTCAAAAGGCTGCTGTCATAATTTAGACATTTCACCTCCTTCCTCTGACTCTGCTGGCATGTGACCTGGAAGAGCTCCAGCCCATGATTCTCGCCATTCCTTTAATTCTAAAAAAACATTCTAGAACCCGAATTATTCTTTGTTTCTCAAAAGACATTTCTGTATACTTTCTCCCACTCTGCATTGGCCCCTGATGCTGCCTTCCCTGCTCCTGCATTTCACCAGATGCCTTCTCAAATGCCTGCCAAACAGCAGCCATACCCTTAACCAAAGATATATGACTTGTTAATTCTATAAAGTGCTTACCCTGTTTCTTAATTTTTACCTTGATCCTCTGTGTTCCCATAAAAAAGGCTTCAGGTTTTTTACTATACAGATGCAGCCATTCAAAATGCGCGGGTGATACCGCATTATTTTCCGGTACGCTGTACGCAGTCTACCGCGAGTTACCGGTAAATACCGCGAGTTACCGGTAAATACCACTAGCAAAATAATAGTATCGGGAATTTCCGCAAGGTGGAGCTAATAAAGCTCAACCTCTCATGTTTGAGCTATTGCCATCAAAGTCTTTAACGAAGATATTACTAACAGTATTAATAATGAATGACCTTGGACAAGCTGTAAGTGTAAACTCAAAGTATTGCCCTGGTCCACATTATTTTTTTCATTGACCGTCTTTGTAAAAGTAACACCACAGCATTTCGCAATCGCGCATTTTTTTCCAATCATGCAAAGTACAGTAATTTTTGAGAATCGATTCACCATGCCTTTCACATGCTCATAAAAGAGACTGATTTAGGAACCTAAACATATTACCGTATGCAAACTGTACTGTATACAGTATGTATATGTATATTTAATGTCTTAACTGTGCCCGTTTAAGTATTGAATATTTATATGGAATTTTACCACTGAAGGGATATCTTAGTGCCTGAACAAAGAATAGGAGCATACTGCAACGCGTGTGAAGGCCATAAACGATATTAATTTTGGAACATAAACATACAGTATATGGCTGGTCTCGGTACTTTAAAGAAAACATACACGAAACATGGTTTCATTATGACCTGAATCGGTCTTGAGATATTTTTAACTTGATTTACAGTATTTGAGAGGTATGTCTTGACACCAATACTACGTAAATACTGCTCACGTATATGTTTCTAGGTTTATATTATGCATTTCATACGGTCAAATTACTTTTGAGCAACTGATAAGAAGCGTGAAACGGTATGCCCAGGGCGTTTTAGTTTTCGTTTTGTTTTAATGCAGTGAAGTGGATTGATTAGAGATATCAAGTACATACAAGTCATTTTTTTAATGTTGTAGTTCGTCTTGTAAAAATGTTACGAGTACATCATCTGTCAAAAATTACACAGGTTCTGTTCCCATATTGCGGATTTTGGTTACGTAATATTATTTTCTAGTTTCACTTTGTGAATATATGATTTGGGCCGCAAAGAAGTACATTATGGGTTGTTGTTTTTTTTTTTGCAGTTTTATCTAGAACAAGCGATGCTTAAACCTTTGTCTGATTCTTGTGAAACTATACACACGACAGTTACCTAGGAGTTGACTTCAGTGATGTCACTGATGGGATGTTTCTAAAAATCAATCCTCTGTACAACGTCTTCTCTAGTTGTCCTGCATATGTATTCGCTAATGAAGCTGTATGTTCTGAGCCTGGTTCTCTACATTTCTGTATGAACCAACTTAGAGGGCTAAAGATAGCCCTTTGAAAAAAATGAAACGTTTCCCTTGGTCAGAGATTAAATAAAACCTCACTCGCACCAAACAAATTTATATTTCTAAATATCACAACATGATCGAATTTAAGTCTTTTTAATAACAATGAATAGTCACCTATGCGTTACAAAATAAACATTTATATTGATTTGAATCGCGTTTTGATTTAAATCGTAAACGCGTGTTTAAATATATGTGTTTAAAGGCGATATATAAAAGCGATGATTCTTATGGAATGTGTTCCGCCGGGGATTCAAAAAATGTATTTTTTTTAATTGCGTATCTAAGGAAAATAGCAGTATAATTTTGTTCATGCACATCATTATACAGTATCTCATTTTGTATCTCTATAAAAAAAAATAGTTTGGCCAGCTATTAGTGTTGTTATTGTTTTTATCCTGTAAAGCGCTTTGAGGAGCACAGCTTTTTCACCACTTAGATTACTTTTTGACACCATCCTTACACAAAGCAGAAACTGATTGTATTTTCTGATGACATACTGTAGAAGTGCAAAAATTACAGATTTTAATCGTCTTTTTTCTGAACCAGGGAAAATCTGATCATGTTTCTTTATAACAATAATAAAAAACTTTATTTTACATATCACCTTTAAAAGTGGCATCTCAAAACAATACAGTAGATGTAAACCACAGATTACAAAGTAAATACCCAGACAAACGCAAACGCATTTTTAATAAAATGCTTTCATTCATTCAACAGAGAGAGAGCGTAAAACCTGGGTGTAACAGCTGTTCCTTTTTCTGAAAACTCGCTTTCTGAGATACATGAGAATCCAGGCTTTTTTATCAACGCTTTCTTTTCCATATTCCAGATATTATGGAACCACTTCAGAAGGGTGTCAGCCAGTCAGATTCCAGGAATCGGTACTTTAAAGGAAAAATACACACCGGTATTCCATTTCTCCCTAAACATTTTAAGCATCGAAGTATTTAACTAACATGTGAAATAGCGTGTGAAAAAGTGGTAGTTTTAAGCTTTTCTGCTAATATAATATGGAATCGCGTATCTAAAGAATTTAATAACGATATGAGTATATTCGTGTACTGCAACAGGGCTGTGTAGGGCTGTTTCGCCTCTCTCTTCATGCGACTGTACCAGGAAGAGGATTTCTTTCTATTCGAAACATGTATTTTAAAAGTTTAAGAAGTAAAAACCTTAAAGCGTACACAGATTTCTAAACTGATCAGGATCGTTATCTCTGTCTTATGCATAATAATGTTCACTGCTCTGTCCAGCAAATTAATAATAAACTTTATTTTATATAGCGTTTTAAACGAATAAGTAATTAGATTGCTCATAAACCTAATCACTTGCTTTTTCTTTTTATTTAGGCTCAGATTTCAACTATTGATCGTATTATTTATAACCATAATACCAACCAACCAACAAAAACAACCATATAAACATAATACCAACCAAAAACATAGATAACAACCACAATACAAAATCAAATATATCAAACCATTATACTCTCACAAATTCCTTATCATAATCCCGCCCCTTATGCAAAACCAAATCCTCCTCCCATCCCAGTTTATCCTCTTTACCATTGTAGCGGCGAGGCTTAATAATAAGACAGAATTAAGTGTTTCTGAGCTTTCCCAAATTAGGCCTCATTTCTCTGTTCATCTCTGTGGTGCAGCCACAGAGAAACCATTCATGCAAGGTGATTTAAGGTCCAAGGACAGCTCCCAAAGGGGGATGCACTTAGCTAAGCCTGGCTATCATGATCAATGGTCACCCATTGGCGCCTATCTGTCTAGGGAGTGCCAGTTGGACATCTGGACTGCATTACTAAGTGTCAGGACTAAGTGACTCATATCTCACCTTGATCAACCAATCAGGGACTGGTAGGGCCGAGTAACCCACGTGGGACTCTGATGCCCATGGAACTTTCAGCCAATCAATGAGCTGAAGTTCCTCCAGGTAAAAACAGGCAACACAGAGAGCCTGAGAGATTCAGAGAGTTTCAGATTCAGATTGAGATTCAGCAAGATTCTGGAGAGGATTCTGTGGACTGTTCTAAAGGGAATTCAAAGGAGAATTCCAGGGCAGGACGGCCCAGGAGCAGAAGGCTCCCAAGGGCAGGACATTCTCGCAGCGCGCCTCCTGACCATCCTGAGACTCAGCCCAGACAACCACGGAACGGCCAGTGTGTCCGAGTGCCAGAACCTTCCTTTGTTCGAAGAGTCTAGAGTGGAGGTTGCCAGAGAGTAACCAGCAGCAGGCCTCGTGAACAGGTCGGAACTGTGGAAAGCTGAATCACTATTCAGAACTAGCTCTTCATCAGGAACGAACCGGTCCTCTTCCTGACTTGCTGGGACACACAGTCATCTTTTCTCCTGTGCACAAACTTTGCTAGTTAAAGCCAACACTAACTAGCCGGTCAGTGAGCATCTGCAGCGCACCGTCGCAAGCCGCACAGCACAGCCTGGCACGGAGCCAGAGAGCGCGGATTGGACAGCAACAGCCTGCAACTGTTTCTTTGTGCCCGCAGGAGATCTGAATCCCCAAAAATTGGATGAGTATTCAACTTCAATGCATTACAGCTCGAGAATTCAATTGTTATCCAAACCAGTTGATATCAATTTAATTCCTAAGAGTTATGTACTTGTTTTGAGTATCTAATGTAGAAGTTGTAACCAAGTTCACTTTACGAAACGGTCTTAATGAATGATATACTGAACGTATGTCCTCTTGATATGTGTAACACTTCGTAACTGACTGAATATATATCTTTTGTATTCTGATAACCCTCTCGATAAGATCTGTTAGGTTTATATGCATATTCTATGTATTAATAAATGTATCCTCGTGTATTAGTACCTGTGTGTGCGCGTTGTTTGAGTTATGTCGCATGGTTGGATTCTAAAGCCATCAAAAGAATCAACTTTGTGATTTACTGCTACAATTAATAATTGTCTCAGTAAATGCCCAAACCCTACAGAACTGGTGCCTTCAGAGAGCCACTATGATTACATATTTGGCGTCCCTGAACCGGCATAATCTACACCATAAACAAAATCCACCTCAATTTTCAACATAAAGCATTACACAAAATCAATACCTCAACACTCCATACTCAACAACGATAATTCACAAACAGCCAGAACATGTAACTCCACATTCCCAAACAGACCTTATTTCCATAGCCCCACCCCTTATGCAAACCCAACATCCCTCCCCTGTTCTCTCTCTCCCCTGGCGTTTGTAATCGTTTTTATTTTCAAATAAATTTTAGCAAAGTCATGTATTTTAAAAATCTTAAGATTTTTATATTTATGTATTTAGTGGTTTCATTAGTGACAAAGGCTAGTGACCTTTGTTTCATTAGTGACAAAGGCTAAACTTTCTTGGAAAAATGTATTTTATGTAAACCATGTTTGCTATTAATTCATTCAGGGCTAAAATATGTCCATTGTCTTCAAATGAAAGAAGGGTTTCTTTAGCCGTGGTCGGGTTGAAATTAGAAGCTTGCCACGCCCGGGCTGTTACACCAACGTATTAGCATGTTAAAGCGATTTCATTGAGGGGCCTAGCCTTTCTTAACTAGTACTGTACTTACTGGGTTTTTGAGGGGGGGGAGGTGTCTTTCGCTGTGAAACCGGTTTAATTCGTCACAGCCAGCACTCCTTCAGAGAGGGGGGTTGTACTTGCAGTGTATACAGTAGATGGGAAAGCCACAGCCGACCTCTACGCCGCCCACGTGTTATGCTCTTCCTTAATGTCTAAGCCGGAACACATCATTATATCTCATTTTGTATTTCTTAAAAAAAAATCGTTTGCCCAGCCTAACAGTATTGTTGTTATTGTTTTTAACCTGCAAAGCGCTTTGAGGAGCCACCTTTAAAGGCGCCATATACAATAAAGTTCATTATTATTACTATTGTTAATTTGCTGGACAGAGAGGTGAACATTATTACGCAGAAGACAAAGAAAGCGATTTACGTTGGATTGTGCATTTTGCTGCTGTAATACAGTTTTAAATAATTAAAAGTCTAAACAGTATCAGCTTTATTTATGGGTTTTAAATAAAGGCGATTTAAACGTGATTTAAATCAATATAAATGTTTATATTGTTACGCCTAGGTGACTATTCATTGTTATTAAAATGACTTAAATTCAAACATGTTGTGATATTTAGAAATATAAATTTGTTTGGTGTGAGTGAGGTTTTTTTCCCCCAACAACTTTCCAGAGGAGCTATAAATATTTTAAATAAATACACACAGTATTGCTCATAAGGTCTGCTATTTGAGGTCCAGTTATTTAGATGCATACATCTTATTTTATCTCAGCTTTTCAGCTGAGATACACAGATCATACATAAACAATGCAGTAAAAAAATGTCTCATCAAGTATTTTATCATTAGGTATAACAGTTTCCCTTTAGGCCTCTGAAAACACCACCTTCTACCTTGTGAATACCAGTACCTCCTAATTGTCTAAAGGCTTTATTAAAAAAATTAAAAAAAAAAACTGATGTGCTGAAACAGTACAATTAAACACGCTCTGCAGAAAAGGGGATGGTTGTTAGGTCAGCTTCAGTTTTACACTTACAGTACACATTTGATTTCATTAAAATTATGAGGTACCCTGTATGTGCAGGACTCAAGAGGCTCTCAGTCATGTCACTTTGCAGTTGATGTCTCCTAGAGGTTCCTAGATTCTTATTGTAAATAAAAGGAACAGCATACAGTGGGACTTTTTCAAAAACGGGGAACAAATTTCAACATCTGACTGCACTGAGCACACAAATATTGGTTCTAGGCTCCTGAATCACCTTTGGTCCCTGGATCATTGCTTTTAACCATTTACACAAGGTTTTTACTGTAAAGCACTTTCACAGCTCAACATAAATGGACCTTCTGGGGCACAGGCTTTAAAAACAGACTTTGCCTTTCCTGTTATAAGCTATTCTTTTAGCATATGACAAGCATGCCCTCATTATGGCGATATCCTCCTAAACATTGGAGAAATAACTCTAGAAGTTCAATTAAAACAGAAATGCTTCAAATCACTTGGAATACAACAAAAAAGTGGTGTATTTTAAAGTGTGTTAAAAATGTAGCTAGTTTGTTTTCATACCTTAGATTATAATAAAACCTCACCATTTAACACCAACAGGTGTTTCTTGAAGTCTGCTAACTTCAAAGTTTATGGTTTGGCTTTTTATGTATAATGGTAGTGAACTACATTGGAAATGTAGGAAAGTAAGCATTAATAAGCAGGAAAATTAAACCAAGAAACACCTAAAGTACTGGACTATATTGCAGATAAACTACCGATCTACCTTTTAACAGCCTAAGTTCTAAGGTTATCCTTACAAGTGTGGAAAAGCATGGGCGTAATGTTGCAGCCTTCACTGTTGTTTTAGAAGTTGTTTTTTCCAGCTGTACATGAACATTTCTGTCTTGAGTCTTTCTTAACAATATGGTGTAAACAGTGTCTGGTTTCTACGGTGATTATTATTTAATTACTGAAGTAGCCTTTTGATATTTGCACAGTAATTTTTGTTGTTATGGCTGTTTTCATATTCGTAGTTTTCTTCTGTTAAAACTTAAAATCTCCCCGCATTAAATTGGCTACAAATGCAAGAATTCAACCAGATATTCTTACTTGTAAAATGTCTACTGTTGCATTGCAGTTAGTTAATGTAGCTCGTCCATAGTCAGCAATCTAAACTTTATTGTTAAGCTTTAATGATTGATGTTGTAACAGTAACCTTTAGAAATACTATAGTACTTCACAAATGCTTTTGAAATCTTTTGAGTAAAAGCCTTATAAAAATAGGTTTAGTTTTTACAGGAAATCACAAAGAAATAGGATGGTATAATTCTTATAATTGCTTAGTGATTGTATTTGGAAGATTATGGACTAAACAGACTTCAGGGATGCTAGTGCATCATTGTGCTATTTGGAATTTTTCCAAAAATCAAGTGACCTCTTTGCTGTAGTATCTGTAGTATTATTTATTTAGTATTAATAAAGAATAGATTTATTAAAGTTGTGCGATGTGTAAGCGGGATATGTAAAATAATGTAAAATAAAGTTTTTTATTATTGTTATAGAGAAACATGATCAGATTTTCCCTGGTTCAGAAAAAAGACCATTAAAATCTGTAATCTTTCCACTTGTATGTCATCGGACATTAACGAGTACAACCCCCCTCTCTGCCGGAGTGCTGGCTGTGACAAATTAAACCGGTTTCACAGGTATTTTCAAAGTAGGAAGTACAGTGTTAACTAGTAGCTAGGCTCCTCAATGAAATCGCTTTAACATGCTAATGCATTGGTGTAACAGTCCGGGCGTGGCAAGCTTCCAATGTCAACTCGACTCGATTGGAAGACAATGAACGTATTTCAGCCCTAAATGAATAAATAGCAAACATGATTTACATAAAATACATTTTTCCAAGAAAGTTTATAATAATACGATCTATAGTTGAAATCTGAGCCTAAATATAAAGAAAAAGCATTTTCAGAGAGCAATCACGCTGTGTTTATGTAGAAAAAGCGATTAGGTTTATGAGGAATCTAATTACCTATTCGCTTAAAACGCTATATAAAATAAAGTTTATTTAAAGATGAATGATAAGTGTCGCAGTTTAAATAATTTTCGTAGTAGGGCTTGGACAGATTCCAAGTGCATTTTTGCAATTTACGTTGCATTGTCCAATGTGCTGTTGTAATACAGTTTAGAATACAGTTAGTCTAAACTGTATCAGCTTTATTTATGGGTTGCAATTTAGAAAAAGTCAAAAACCGTACTCAAAATGCAATTTAGAGCTTTCTGCCAAGAGGAGACACCCAAATTATAATGTAACATGCCACTGTTTGTGCATGAACAAAGTTATACAGCTATTTTCCTTAGATACGCGATTAAAAAAAATATATATTTTTTGAATCCCCGGCGGAACACATTCCATAAGAATCAGCGCTTTTATATATCGCCTTTAAACACATATATTTAAACACGCGTTTACGATTTAAATCAAAATGCGATTCAAATCAATATAAATGTTTATTTTGTAACACATAGGTGACTATTCATTGTTATTAAAAAGACTTAAATTCGATCATGTTGTGATATTTAGAAATATAAATTTGTTTGGTGCGAGTGAGGTTTTATTTAATCTCTGACCGAGGGAAAAATTTCATTTTTTCAAAGAAATGTTTGTTAAAAAATAAAGTCATAGTTCCATGGGATTCAATCACAGACAGTGTGACATGGGAGTCAAGAACCTAACCCACAGGTCACATGCTGAGGGCTGAAAAAGCACTACAGAAACATTATCGACAGACAATGTACAGATTTGATAAAGCTATAAAATAATGTAATTAGGAACAGAACAAGTTTACAGCACAGTACAATAATAAATGCTGACCATGACTTTAGAAGTATAAATTACCTTACACTCAATTTAAACACAAGCTGTCTTTAGCCCTCTAAGCTTGTTCATACAGAAATGTAGAGAACCAGGCTCAGAACACACAGCTTCATTAGCGAATACATATGCAGGACAACTAGAGAAGACGTTTTACAGAGGATGGATTTTTAGAAACATCCCATCAGTGACATCACTGAAGTCAACTCCTAGGTAACTGTCGTGTGAATCAGACAAGAATCAGACAAAGGTTTAAGCATCGCTTGTTCTAGATAAAACTGCAAAAAAAACAACAACCCATAATGTACTTCTTTGCAGCTCTGTTTGCCCAAATCATATATTCACAAAGTGAAATTAGAAAATAATATTACGTAACCAAAATCCGCAATATGGGAACAGAACCTGTGTAATTTTTGACAGATGATGTACTCGTAACGTTTTTACAAGACAAACTACAACATTTAAAAAATGACTTGTATGTACTTGATATCTCTAATCAATCCTCTGCACTGCATTAAAACAAAACGAAAACTAAAACGCCCTGGGCATACCGTTTCGCACTTCTTATCAGTTGCTCATAAGTAATTTGACCGTATGAAATGCATAATATAAACCTAGAAACATATACGTGAGCACTATTTACGTAGTATTGGTGTCAAGACATACCTCTCAAATACTGTAAATCAAGTTAAAAATATCTCAAGACTGATTCTGGTCATAATGAAACCATGTTTCGTGTATGTTTTCTTTAAAGTACCGAGACCAGCCATATACTGTAAATTAATATCGTTTATGGCCTTCAAACACGTTGCAGTATGCTCCTATTCTTTTTATGCTCAGGCACTAAGATTTCCCTTCAGTGGTAAAATTCCATATAAATATTCAATACTTAAACGGGCACAGTTAAGACATTAAATATACATATACATACTGTATACAGTACAGTTTGCATACGGTAATATGTTTAGGTTCCTAAATCAATCTCTTTTATGAGCATGTGAAAGGCATGGTGAATCGATTCTCAAAAATTACTGTACTTTGCATGATTGGAAAAAAATGCGTGATTGCGAAATGCTGTGGTGTTACTTTTACAAAGACGGTCAATGAAAAAAAGAATGTGGACCAGGGCAATACTTTGAGTTTACAGCTTGTCCAATGTCATTCATTATTAATACTATTAGTAATATCTTCGTTAAAGACTTTGATGGCGACAGCTCAAACATGAGAGGTTGAGCTTTATTAGCTCCACCTTGCGGAAATTCTGGATACTATTATTTTGCTAGCGGTATTTACCGGTAACTCGCGGTAGACTGCGTACAGCGTACCGGAAAATAATGCGGTATCACCCGCGCATTTTGATTGGCTGCATCTGTATAGTAAAAAACTTGAAGCCTTTTTTATGGGAACACAGAGGATCAAGGTAAAAATTAAGAAACAGGGTAAGCACTTTATAGAATTAACAAGTCATATATCTTTGGTTAAGGGTATGGCTGCTGTTTGGCAGGCATTTGAGAAGGCATCTGGTGAAATGCAGGAGCAGGGAAGGCAGCATCAGGGGCCAATGCAGAGTGGGAGAAAGTATACAGAAATGTCTTTTGAGAAACAAAGAATAATTCGGGTTCTAGAATGTTTTTTTAGAATCAAAGAAATGGCGAGAATCATGGGCTGGAGCTCTTCCAGGTCACATGCCAGCAGAGTCAGAGGAAGGAGGTGAAATGTCTAAATTATGACAGCAGCCTTTTGAAGTGGGGGCATAGGCTATGAGAGGGGGAACACAAAAAACAATGGGTACTGGAGGATAAACAGAGATAATACAGTTAAAGTGCTGTGGCCAAAGGCAAGTGGCTGAGATGCTTGTGCTGACAGAGAGTGCAGAAGCATTAGAAGAAACAGCAGTTTGAGTTTAAGTGCTTCTGTGCTGCAGAGAGGAAATCTGAGTGAATTAAGTAGACTTATCAGCAGGTATAGACTAGAAGTACAACAGAAGCAGTAGGAACTGTGTAATGTGCGCACAAGAAAATTCACAATTTAGCAAGGGAGCAGGCATTCTGTGCTGAGACCAACATTCTGTTGTTTACAAAGAGCATAGAGACACAATAAAAACAATACATTTTGTATGAATAGATATAGTACATAAATCTATTCACTATTAACATCCAAACAATGGTGATGGGCCAAGTGTAATCTTGTTTGTAATCTTTATGTTCTTAGAGAAAAAAAAACATTTAGAAAGCTGCATATCTGGTGAGTACAGAAATGCAGAGAGTATTATAACAAAGCCATCATGTTCCTTTGGTTGCTAGTATCTAATTGATCCCAGGACAACTTACCTGTTTCTTATATGAAATACTAACTTGAGCTGATTAATTTCAATACAGTAAGTCAGTATGACTCTAACTCAGTCTGATACCTACCTTCTTACAGATGTGGCCATATGCTCCTATTCTTTTTATGCTCAGCTACTAAGATTTCCCGTCAGTGGTAAAATTCCATATGAATATTCAATACTACAACGGGCACAGTAAAGACGTTTACTGTAAATCTTTCTACGACAGACCAACGGACCACGAGTGCCCCTGTCGGTCAACCAATCACGTACCGCAGTACCCCGCGTCATCTTGCGTCACGATGCGCGACACCATAGCCAATTACCTCCGGTACGTGTCTGTACCACGCACTTTGAATGGCTGCATCTGTATGTAAATATGGAGTCAATATTTGTTCAATTAATCAACTTCCATAGCAGTGGGGCAGCTTAAAGTAACTGTTTTCAAAATGTTGAAAGCTTCTGAACACCATAAGCAAAATCAAGTCAGTTTGTCAGTTGTGTGTATTTTTTGCCATATAAAGGACTCAATGTGAACAACAAGAATAACACTTTTTTTCTGGTAAGTGCTGGAGTGCTGTTCATTTCCGAGCGATTTCAACCCCTGGAATAAGAGACTTGCAGAGTGTCCAGAATCCTGATTTGATATGAATAATGTGCCCTCATGATCAGGCTGTTGTCCGTCAGCCAAAGTGGTTTGATTTTAAGAATGTGTGCTAGAAAATACAACACACCTCCCAATCAGCCTTTTGATTTAATTCCTGTGATGTTCTCTTAATCTCTGCATTCTTTATTTAAAAAACTTTAACAATAACACAATACAGCAATAACATTATTGAGACTACCCAGTTTTAGTATCACAATAAAACCCACAAAACCAAAAAAGCTGCTCTAAAGGAAAAAAAAAAAACAGTATGGTAATGTATACTGCTGTTGCTATTAGATTTATGTTATATTCTTACTTTGGCAAGGTATTTCCTTATTTTGTTTACTCTGTACAGTTACTCTTTTTCATCGTTAAGAAACCATTTCAGAAGCTTTTTTAGGCTACTTACTGTAGCTAAGTACCACCTGCACAAAGATAAATGATTAGGAGTAGGCTAATTCCACACTAAAAAGTAAAAAGAAGGAAGAAAAACATGTCTACAGGGTAGCCTTCTGCATTCAGAGGAAAACCTTCTGCATTCAGAGGAAAACCTCTTCTGAAAGAGGTTTCCTAGCAGAAACATTACAGTATGTTTTTTATATTCATTATAACCTCAGTTTATTATTCTGAAGCTTACATTCTGATGCACCCTCCTGCTCTTACGTCTTCAGAGACTCTAACGTCTTTTGAGACAAAGAGTGTTAACCAGGAATTAACCAACAATACGCAGATGGTATGACCTACTTATTTAAACCAATATTTTTTTCTTTTGTAGTTTTCTCAGGCTTATGTGTCCTAATGTAACTTCACTCCATGAAGAAGATATAAAGTGAGAAGTGGTACTATTACATTTTATTGTCACTTAGTGTAGAACCACATCACCAAAGCATTCAAAAAATGAACATAAGGATAGTTCACATCAATTCTTATAATGGTTTCCAGTACTCATTCTGAATCTTGGTTGTCATCTTTATGTATGTTATGAAAGGTCCAGTGTTTGAAACAAACATATTTATTTACAAAACAGCCTGTTGCTAGTTTTTGTGGTTCTTGAAAATGTCATTATAAACTTCTGCAGCTAATAGTAATATTCATTATACTGTAAGTATCATAACAATGTTATGAAATTGAGAAACCTAAAGATAATATTTATAAAACCAATATTTATAAAATTGCTTGGTTTTCTATAGATATATTTCTAGCAATAAAAAAACAAAAAATAATGCTGACCGCACACAGAGGAAAAAGCTCTTGTGAAGAACTGAGAGACAAAATCACCAACAAAACACATACTGTAAATAAATGCAGAACTGCTCATCATTGTGAAAATGAAAATTACCAACATGTAATGAAAACAGAATATTAATATAGCAAAATAAAGTCATTTTAAATACATACACTCAGGCATTTCTATACACTGAAAGTTTAATCAAAGATCTATTGTTAAAAAATTAAATTACTGGCATAGCTAAAAAAAAAAGATTAAACAAATACAGTGGAGAAAAAGCAAGCACAAGATAAAAAGCCAATATCTGTTACAGTAGATTGTTCTGAAGAGTAGAAAGCAGCAAAAAAAGAGACCGGTTCACTGTGAGATCTGCTACTCAATCTCTTACAGTGTAACGGCCCCCAGTCCTACTGCAAAAACTCAAAGACTGGTTTAGTGGAGTACACAGAAGGGGCATCAGGAAATACATAGCAGTTAGTTTGCAAATTGTGAGAACAAAGCATTTACACTTAACCAGTTAAAATGAGCATTCTTTGTATAAAGTCTTTAAATAAACAAACTAATGGCTTGAACATTATGTAATAACCTCTCCTTGTTTAGTGTGTGTCAATGTGAAAAAATCAGAAAGGCTGGAAAGGAATGTTGTATTGTAACTGAATTGTAACTGAGGCATGCTTTATGGTATACAGCATGACTAGAACAATTACAGTGTCTATAAAGTATGCCTGGCTGAGAATACAGAAATTCTCACAACCAGAAGGATAAAAATGAAAGGGCAGCATTACAATTTTTCCTTATTAGATTATGGCAACATCTCAAAGAATGAAACACATCATACCTGTTTGTTGGGCATTCTGTGGTATTTGCTGATTTCTCTGTGCATTGTACTGAACAGATGCAACTGGCCTATACTGCTGACTTGCTGAGGTAGGGTACTGACCAGATGAATAATAATACACTGGCATCTGCGAATGACAAAACAGGATAGTGTCTGGAAATGACATGTCACAGCAAATAAGTGCAAAATGGAAATGCAAAGGCTGACACTGCTAAATGGAATGAACTATAAAGATCAGAATGATGAAGAACTGCATTTTTTCAGTGATTGCTGCAGCTGCTCAAGCAGTGATTTCCCTGGCTGTCCGTAACACCACAGAAAGGTGGATTGCAGTAATATAAAAGCCTCCATAAATATATACCATAAATTACACATTTAAGAATTACTTGCTCCTTTCTAGATTAGATAGATAGGATTCTTACTACCCCACTGTATATTTTTTAAATGAACCAGTGCCATTAAAGTTATTGGAGAATAATAAAAAAAATGAATATTTTACAGTTTATTGAAATGCTTGTATTTTCCTTAAATGCCAGGTGATTTTTCAAATAATTTTGTGCCAGAGAAAAAAATAATATTTTCCCTAAGTAATATAAAAAATGAAAGATGCCAGTCTAACAAAACACAACATACCATAGGCAATGACAAAATAAATTATTGTTTTTATTCTTAAAGTGCAGTTTTGTAATCTAAGATAGGATTTGCTTGGAGTGACTGGCATAAAAAAACTTTTTAAAAAGTAAACCAAATTTGCATATGGAGCAATATACTGTAACGAATTACACAGACAAAGAAAAGTCAGTTTTTGTGTACTTCAAGTTTAAACAATTGTTAATTTTAAACAATTAAACAATTTAAAAATTGTAACAACAAAGTTTTCCTTAGCCGTATAGAAGTGCCCATATATACATTCATGTGGAACTGTTTTTATTTCCACACAGCTAAAGGACCTTTAAAGGTCTTCTTTTTAGTTTTTTTAGTTTTTACTCTGGAGTTCAAACTCCTATTTTACTAGATGGCTATAACATCTACAGTATATGAATTATTTATGTAATATTCAATTTAAACTGTTATGACCATTTCACAATGTTAAAACAGAAAATAAAGACTTAATTCTTATTATTTTAGATGGTTCTATTTCTGATGTTGTGAAATGGTCTTAACAATTTAAACTGCATACTCATAGCATAGTTGTTTAATTTTTTTGGGTGCCTTAAATGTAGATAGACAGATAATTAAAAATGCGACAATTAAGTACTGAAACCACTAGCATATGATGCATTTTTAATAGTTTTCAGTATAGATAAGACAATCTAAATAACAACTAAATTCAAACAGCCCTGTATAAGAATATACTGTAAGTAAGCTGAAATATAAAAGAAAAACAAGGCTGCTTTTTGTGTAAAAAGAAGTAAGGGACACATGTACATTGAAAGACATTTCCAAGTTATGGAAATGATTCTCTCAACAAGGAATTCAAAGATGAATTTCATTATATCTCTTCAGTGCTTTTTGCAGCAAATTCTTACATAAATCCAGAGAAAACACTTTTTTAGAGTTTTGATCAGTGCTGCATTTTCCTTGACTGAAGACTCAACTATTATAATTGGCTGTCACCAGTGACTGTAATCGGGTAGTGAGAAGGCAAGCGCACATCCAAAAGAGAGAAGTTACCATTTTGGTGACAGCAATCACATTAAATATTCTGCTTTTTAAACCCCCTGAGACGAAAAGGAAGTTTGTGCAGAACTGCTAGACACAGGCAGTGTTCAGGGAGACAGTAAATCACTGATCCGCCATGTCCTACATGTTCAAGTCAATTAAACATGATTAATAGTTACCTGTACAGAGACTTGTGCTACTTACTGCAGTCCAAGCAGAACATACAGTACAAGCTAACAGTTACACTGCAACCAGTCTCATTTCGTTTAATGCAAATTAGGGGGACAAAAAAAGACTCTGATAATGAAACTGTCGCAACAGATCATGGAAGCAACAATGAGAGCAATACACCATGAAATTTGGCATATTTGTAAATGTACACCCCCAAAGAAAACTTCATATATTTTGTAATTTACAGCATCTTTAGTTTCTACATTTAATGATTTATCTTTATTTATCTCACGATTCCAAATGAAGTCTGTTTCTTCAAAAAGGTAAATGTATCATCCTAGCACAAAGGTTTGCAGAGATCATGGTAATGTAAATTTTACGGTTTCTTTTGATTTTGATTGCAATCCAGTGTTCCATTTTGGTATTCAAATTTTATTTAATTTGAGCACTTTGAGCAATTTTAGCTTTATTTAACAATTTAAGCACTCAGTAGATTCTTCCTTGTGACAGATGTCCTCAGATACATTAAATTTGGGACATTATTTTTGAGCATTACCTTTTGTCTAAACAGGTGGTTAATTTTAATTTAAACCAGGAACCCAGTTTTGGAATAAGACTCAAAGACCTGACCATTGGCCTGCAGATTAGAATAATAGGAAATCCATATTTCAGAAATGTTACTGTATGTGGCACAATCAAAAGAAAATAATACTTTATGAGCCTCGGTGCATACCTGAGCTTGAGGCTGTTGGACAAAACATTGTGGGCTCTGCAATACTGGCTGAGGAATTGGGGGCCCAGAGCCAGTGAAACTCCCGGGGGGGATCTGTTGACTTGAGGAAGCAACGACATAGCCTGGCTGCTGTGGGGGCTGTGGAAGTATTGGAGGGGGGTAGACAGAGCCAGTGGGAGGAGGTTCAGGGGCATCACCAGAAGACTGTCGACTGAGACTCATCTGGTTAAACTGTGAAGCCATGTCATCCCGCTGCAAAACAGACAGAAATTTCAGCTGATCATTTATAAAATAACAATAAGCAGTTATATATCAACGTGCAGTTATACCATCTTCATGCAAGCTTTTTGGCATAATAGACATCAGTTTTTACTACTCCTCCATAGTATTTTAAGAAAAAAAAGGTAGAAAGGCAAAATATCTCTAAACAAAAATCATACTCAGAGGAAGGAATTTTAAGTGCATCATTATTTGCCTGTTATTTAAGTATACAGGAGAATGTTCAAAGCATTCACTCCATTGCTTCATTTAAATTTTGAAAACATTTTAAATTTTGAAAATGTAGTTATTTACAATTGAAAAGAGAGATAAGATTCTATATAGGGGTTTGTACAATTCAGAACTAATTGGAAGTTTTTAAAGATAGGAGTTAATTTTATGGTGGAACTAAAGACTTTGAAAGCAGACCTGTAAAACTTATTTAAACATGCTAGATGAATGAATTATGTATACAAGCTTACAACCCAAAACAAAGCAATTCAGAATCAAATGATGGGGTGTGCCAATATCCAAACAGGCAAACAGTACTGAAAAATTACCTCAAATTTACTTATAATTACTACCTAATTTATTTTGTATTATCATTTATATGTTTATTAAAATGTAATTTATTTTCATAATACCTTGACTTCATATATAAACTTTTGTATTTAATTTCACACATTGGTTTCTGAGCACACAAAGGAAATCTTAATGCATACTTCTGAAAAAATACATCAAAGAGTTACAATATATCAAATATTTATAACTTAACTTATTATAACATAACTTTAAAATTATGCTAATGCAAAAGTCATTTTAATTCAGTAGATAGGAGACAACTAAACACTCTACACAAATATAGCAGGCATGGGAAGCTATTCAAACTGCTTTCAATGAGAAATAGTTGTTTAGATGGAGCCAGAAAGATTAAGACTACAGTACATCTTTTCCCCCAAAAAAACAACATAACACCAGTAGCTTTACAATCTACTGTATGTAGGGAGACTCCAACAGCTCCTATTTAGCCCATTGTATTACACATACTAAATCAAGACTGTATGCAGCTCTTGGTGAGATGCAGAGGCCTGTTTCATTTTGTTGCATGCATTCAGCTGGCATGAATAAAATCTGGTCAGGTGATTTACTGTACATCATATGGAATGTAACAGAAAAGGCAAATATTATTATACTAAACACACACAAGCAAGCAGCGCAGGCCCAAAGACTCGAGACTAGGAGAATTAAATCAGATGTACCACTGGGAACTGCTGTGATGGTGAAACTGGCAACAGGTGCTGAGGTGGGTAAGAGACAGCTGGGTACTGCACAGACTGAGAGGAAGGCTGCAATGCCTGCACAGACAGACAGAAGAGATCAACACATAGAGTAAGACACCACAGGGAAAGAAGTTATACCACTGTTAGAAAGACAAACCACTGAAGTGACTTGAAAATCTGTTTATACATAAAACATTTTACCTAGTTGTAACATTTGTGGGTTTTCTTATCAACAAAACACACTTGTTTTTAAAAAAATGAAAAGTGCATCGTTTTGAAAGTGCATCATTTTTGTCTCACTTTGAGAGATGTGGAGATCTAATTTTGTATAATTTACAGACAATATGAAAAGAAACTCGATACAGAATTTCAATTTTATGCCAGACATTTTGTAACAGATGTTTAACAAACTTTGGCACAGCTTATTAAATTGTATAATTGTTGCTCAATGCTGTCAAATGTACTTTTCAGATTAAAAGTTAGAGAGAAGCAAAACATCTATTACATTACTTTCCATGTAATACCCCTTCACTTTTTCTGTGATCAAAATTAATTTTAATAACACATTTTCAATATGACATTTGCATTTTGCAATAATACAGTAAAACATAGCTTTGAGTGCTGGGAGAACTACATTTTTCTTTGACAAGAAGAGAATGGGAATTTTGTAAAGCAGTATTCTAATGGAAGTGAGAGGTCAAAGATATTTTAAAAGAACAATTAAAAAATAACAATTTTATACTTTCTAACCATGATGGACAACAGTGGTACAGATCAGTGGGTGTCAACACACTGATCAGGTCTTCATATGGACTGGAACATAATGCCAGAACATTTGGAACATGCCTACCTCAATAATTCAAGACAGTTTAACAGAATAATTGCAACATTTAATTTAGGATCCATGCTCATTTGTAGATAATAACTGGCCTTTGTCATGATAACTGGTTTTATACACTTTATGAACTTCAGGTTTTAGATTACAAAAGCATTAACATCTTACATACTGTAGCAGTTAACATTTGGAAAAGAGAATTTGAGGAAATGAAGCACAATCAACAATCCCATCACCAGTTGTCTGATTATCTATTTCAACTCTTTTAGCTTTATCTTCAGGGAATTCTAGCTTGCAGCAATGACAACAATTCAATCTAACATTACTGACAAGCTAATTACAGATGCTATCCAATTAAGAGAATGAATATATATTCTGGGCATGAACATATTCTGTTTTTAGTTCATTACAGTATATTCCAGCACATTGCTGGAGTATTTGAGCACTTGAAAATGTACAGCAGCTATATACTGTAGGAAAACCAAAGCCAGTTTTGAATCTAATTACAGAGTCCTCAAAGACAATAGCTTTGTTATTTTATCACATTAGATTTGTGTAAAACACAAATATCTGTCACATACATCCTATATTCCAATTTAGTATTATTATGGATATCATGGAATAACAAAGATGATTAACCTAATGTAATATATATAGTTTCTAAATGTTTGCATGTAACTGGAAACTCATGACTTTTGAAAAGATGACATTGACAACACGAATGGAATGAAACTATTCATTGGAACGATCACAGATAAGAAATGTCAAGAAAATTTACAGTATAAGATTTTGCCCAGAAGAGGTTCTTGTCCACCTTCCCCCCAGACAAGATGTTTTGCAGGGAGGTTTGAATCTGAACAAAGAAAAGACTGGCGCTGTGAACTAATGGATGGTATTCAAAAAGAGCTCAATGGTATTTATTTATTAATGGGTGGAGTTCCTTTCAGAAATATAATGTCAAATTTGGAGGAAACCCTCTGAGAGTGGACTTGAAAAGAACAACAACAAAAAAAAATCACCTTGTGTGTCTTCATAATTGCAGGATTTGCACATGTCCTCCCACCAGACATTCTGCAAAAAATATTTTTTGAGTTCAGCTGCTCTACAAAATGTCGTAAAAGTCAGACATTTTGTATTCTAAGGATATCTTAAAGGATGAATTAGTATATTTGATCAAAATTCTCCATGAATCAGCTGTACTACATGCAGTATTATATCAAACTAAATTTGGGCATTTAAATTCATTTGATCACTAGACATATTTAAACATATGATCCTATTTATTATGAACTTAATTGTATTTTCTAATGTTAAAAGAACAAGATTCAGATAATAGGATCAAGGAAAGTTTGAAAACAGGTTTTTCTTTATATTCATAGCTTCAGTCAATTGAAGATGTGATCATATTAATGCAGTTTGTGTATGTAAGAAATCATTTCCATTTTCTGATGCATTAGTTTTTCTCAACTACTATGATATTTATCAGACATTTACCAGCACTGTAGTCAGAATTTCAAAAACTGCAAGCACAAATACCAAAACAGTTTACTACCTAGAAAAAAATCTATACAAACTTGTCAGCTCTTTTAATATAATTGCATTCCTAACACACAAGTCTCTAATTTGAGTGATTAATCAACACAGGGAGACTATATTCTGTAATTGCCAACAATCAACACTTGAAACACTTGAAATCCAAAAAGTTCTTTCTCAATAAACATTTTTATCTGGGAGTTCTGTACATATAAAAAAGGTTTTACATAACAGGTGAAATATGATGGATTCAAATGAGATGTGTACTGCGATTATTGATCATGAACAAGTGGAGAAAAGAAAAGAAATAAAAAAACTCAATGTTTCGTCTGATACATTGCAGGCTCTTCAAATGTGGCTAAAACCTTGTGCATTTTTTTCTTTTTTTTCACGCTCTGTGTGGAATTAATTTATACGTGTTCACTTTCATGCTGACACAGCTCCCCACATCAAATTATTGACAATGTCATCAGCTGTAGTATGCCAAATGTTCAGCAAAATGTGCCATGTTCACCTGTTTCATCTATTGAACATACAGTACTACTGCAGTGAGAATAGACTATAAAAATACAGTGGTGTGAAAAAGTATTTGCTGATTTCTTATGTTTTTGCATGTTTGTCACACTGAAATGTTTCAGATCATCAAACAAATTGAAATATTAGACAAAGATATCACAAGTAAACACAAAATGCAGTTTTTAAATGAAGGTTTTTATTATTAAGGGAAAAAGAAAATCCAAACCTACATGGCCCTGTGTGAAAAAGTGATTGCACCCTAAACCTAATCACTGGTTGGGCCACCCTTAGCAGCAACAACTGCAATCAAGCATTTGCGATAACTGGCAATGAGTCTTTTACAGCGCTGTGTAGGAATTTTGGCCCACTCATCTTTGCAGAATTGTTGTAATTCAGCCACATTGGAGGGTTTTCGAGCCTTAACCGCTTTTTAAGGTCATGCCACAACATCTCAATCAGATTCAGGTCAGGACTTTGACTAGGCCACTCCAAAGTCTTCACTGTGTTTTGGATCATTGTCCTGCTGCAGAACCCAAGTGCGCTTCAGCTTGAGGTCACGAACAGATGGCCGGACATTCTCCTTCAGGATTTTTTGGTAGACAGCAGAATTCATAGTTCTATTTACCACAGCAAGTCTTCCAGGTCCTGAAGCAGAAAAACAGCCCCAGACCATCACACTACCACCACCATATTTTACTGTTGGTATGATGTTCCTTTTCTGAAATGCTGTGTTACTTTTACGCCAGATGTGATGGGACACACACCTTCCAAAAAGTTCAATTTTTGTCTCGTCAGTCCACAGAGTATTTTCCCAAAAGTCTTGGGGATCATCAAGATGTTTTCTGGCAAAACTGAAACAAGCCTTTATGTTCTTTTTGCTCAGCAGTGGTTTTCATCTTGGAACTTTGCCATGCATGCCATTTTTGCCCAGTCTCTTTCTTATGGTGGAGTCATGAACACTGACCTTAACTGAGGCAAGTGAAGCCTGCAGTTCTTTGGATGTTGTTGTGGGGTTTTTTGTGACCTCTTGGATGAGTCGTCGCTGCGCTCTTGGGGTAATTTTGGTTAGCTGGCCACTCCTGGGAAGGTTCACCACTGTTCCATGTTTTCGCTATTTGTGGATAATGGCTCTCACTGTGGTTCGCTGGAGTCCCAAAGCTTTAGAAATGGCTTTATAACCTTTTCCAGACTGATAAATCTCAATTACTCTGTTTCTCATTTGTTCCTGAATTTATTTGGATGGCAGCATGATGTCTAGCTTTTGAATGTAAAAACTGAATGTAAAAAGATAATATGAAAGAAAAAATGGAAAATCCATGATTGCAGAAGTATTTAAACACTTTGCTGTGGCAAAACTAAATTAATTTATGTTTGCAAAAATACCTTAATCAGCCACACAATTTGTTGAGTGGCCTCTGTCTGTGTGCAATATCAGAAGATCATATGATTTCAGAATAAATGTACTTATCTCTTTAATATCTGTCACTTAGATGGTGAGTTTTAATTAAAGATTAAAAATGACCAAGAAGTTTTGAAAAACAATTCAAGAATAAAATGATATAAAGATACAGTTTAGCAAATGTATATAAACATTTAATGACCCCCTTGAGCATGGTGAAGTCAGTCATTAAGAAGTGGAAGACACCCAGACATGTCTAAAATCAATCTGTTCATCCAAACATGGAAGAAACTGGTTACAGATGTTTCTGTGAGGCCAACAGAAACTCTGAAAGAGTTGCAGAGTTCAGTGTCTATAAAATGCATCAGTCAACAAAGTCCTAGTCACTCCACAAAGCAGGCTTGTATGGAACTGAAAAAGAAATGTCTCAAATCTCACATTGGGATGAGTTGCAACAAAGCACCTAAGTAATACAGCAAATGTGAAAAAATAATTTGTGTTCAAATAAAAAGAAATTTGAACATTTTGGTCTAAATGCAAAACCCTTACATTTGACACTAGCCAAAGATAGTGCATCACTCACTCAATATCATCCCTATTGTCAAGCATGGTGGTGTAGGCATTATATTATAGTACTGCTTCTAATCAACAGGGACTGGGAAGTTTGTCAACACTGGTGGTAACATAAATGGAGCAAATTCTTGTGAATGTTTGGGAGAAAATCTGCTTCAGACCTAATACTGGGACAAACATTCACCAACCGTTTACTCCCAGTGACATATTTAGCCAATGTCCGCCTGGAATTTCCTTCCCCTTAAAAATGTGTTATATCTCTGCAGCAGAACATAGCAGGAGCCTGGTTCAGGTCTTAAATTGAAGGTAACCCCCTTGGCTTTGAGTGTGAATTTCTTATATTTCTTAATGTGTCCACTCAGCAGACAAACATATGAAAAAAAAAAACAGCTGGCAAACATGTTTTTTTTGGTCTTCAGAGGTCAGATTTTTCAACTATATGCATATCAAAGGCCTGGGAATGATTTGATGATTTGTTCTAGGTGACTACTAGTTTGGATAAAAATCTGGGACAAATTGATCAATTAGAAAAAATTCTACATCATGTTTTGTGAAGACTGG
Source organism: Lepisosteus oculatus (assembly GCF_040954835.1). Lineage (NCBI taxonomy): Eukaryota > Metazoa > Chordata > Actinopteri > Semionotiformes > Lepisosteidae > Lepisosteus > Lepisosteus oculatus. Next base: position 26,203,688 of record NC_090705.1, read on the forward strand.
ACTTGGAATGAAATTAATAAATAAATAGAAAATCATGAAAATATTGAAAATAAAAATAATAACCATTGCAATTGCTATAAAAACCTTTAGACACTGCTAGAGAGCCTTTATCTACTGTTATGCAATGCAATGAAAAAAAAACAGAGTTGCCTTCTGGTGTGGAAAAAAGGAGCACTGATAAGAAACTGATAAAAAACTGATTGATTACCCCTTCTGAGCCAATGATTGACAGCTAAAAATGCAGCCAGAAGCTTCTAGAGGAAGTCTCACCCCCTAAGGGCTCTGAATGGCTGAAAATACAATGAATGACAGCGGTTTTTACCAATCAAATCTCCTTATTTCTGGCGGTCGTTCTTCAAACATTTACTACGTAATCAATAACGTTTACTAGTCTCTAGCTCTTGAGATAAACTAGTCTGGATTATTTTGGATATATATCATGCTCCAGAATAAAGTAAAAACATGGGCTATATATATTTGCTGGTTTTTGCTTTTGCGGTTTTGTTGGTAAAAATATGATATTGACATGCTGTGATATTGGTATGATATTGACATGCTGTGCTTGCCGGGTTGCCGTGTGTTTTTATTGGGATTCTGCTGGTTCATTAATTTATTGGTTTATTGCATAATAGTGTCATGTCTGTGGAAACAAAATTTATGGTTTTGTTTTGGTGATATTGGAGAATACGTTCATGTGAGAAAATTTGTGGAGTGGTTTCAAACAAACGTTGTTTATCTCACGTTTATCATAAAAATAAAAAGTGTCATCTGGGGAGACAGAGTGCCCCTCGGTGACCGCGATCCAGACTAACAGGTTAAGAAGTACATTGATCTAATACACAAAGCCAAGGCTACAATGTAATGTCTCAAGAACAAGAAAGTACATGCCCTTGAGTATACCAATCAAAGTCTTGACTTGAATCCCATGAATGATCTGTGGATATGTAAACTCCTGTTGATGAGTGACATCCTGATCCCTAAGTAAATTGAGAGAACTTGGGCAAATCTGCACTAAATAAAAAAAAAGCTGTGATTGCTGCCAAAGGTGCTTCAACCAAATTTTGGGTTTAAGGGTCCGAATACTTACAGATGCAGCCATCTAGAATGCTCACCAAGTTTTGTTTTAACAATAAGCAAACTGCATCAGACTGCTGTTTTGGCCAGTGTGCCACAATCAAGTCTTTCATTGCTAAAAACAGATTGAGAGGTGGCAGTTACATTTTTTCTGATTTTGTTTAGTCTAATTATCATTAGAATATAATATTTTATAGGTTATGCAGTATGAACATAAAATACATAGCCTAACTACCATTTTAAAAATGAAAAATGGCTGTACAATATTTTTTTCCTGAAAAGTGCATCACATGTGATGAACAAAGCCTGGATCGGACTTTGATTTTCTAATGTGCCTGCTTCATGGAAATTCTAAGAAAGCAAAGAATTTCATGGAGTGACTATGAATGAATCAAAACACACTAAAATTGTTAATATTGCAATTTGCCATTACACCGTTAAAGTGTGTACTGCTGAAATATTTTAATCTATTATTTATGATCACAGTGTAAATTATTGCATCTAGAAAAAGGCAGTGTACTAGCTGAACGGTTGATGTTGATGTACAGTAAGGATACCTGTGGATATTCACAGAACTCTTTAACCTTCTTTAAACTGTAGTTTTTGGTGTCCAGCTAATCAGCTTGCACACCAAATTAAAAACTACAGGTCATGCTTTTCTTGGTACTCCTAATTCCATTTTAAATAGACCCTTAAAAAACTGAAAATAATTTTAGAAATGAGAAATTAATAAATGCCACTCCCAAAATCCAAAAGTACTGGTAATGTTTGTCTTTTGTCTTTGTCCCCTAATATCAGAGATAGTACTCAAAACAGTGTATACTGTATATTAAGACGGGACCCGAAAGGCTTTATGGAATCCTATTAGCACCACTGAGAAAGAAAAAATCATTTTTCAAACCATTAGACATCATTACATGTAAACACAATAATTACTGCATAAATAATATTGCCCTAATAAACTATGATATCACTGTATGTATATAATAATATTACCTCATGCAAAGTCCCATTTTCATTAACCTAAAATATTGTCACACTCCCCCTTCTGTGTACTGTGTAATTCTGTGTACAGTACATCAAGTATAACACCCTTGAGCTGTTTTACAAAGCCAGATTACTAATCCAGAGATATAAAACTAGTTTATTGTATATTCTGTTGTGAAGGCAATGTTATTTTTTAGGTTTACATTCATTTCAAAATTATTAATATTCTGTTTTAATGTTACAATCTAAATGATAGCATTAAACCAAAAAACATGACAAGTCTGCTTGTGCTTTATTGTTGTGAAATAATGTATACATAAACATAAAGCTTCCTTTAAGCTGTTTTGCTTTAAAGAGTTTTCTTCAACTTAAACATCTACTAATTTATAAGTAGCTGTGAGTAACAGTAGTTCCCAGCTACAGTTTGCTTCACCCGTGTCACCAAATTCAAACAGCAAGAAAGCAGAATCTCTGTTTTCTCAAAATGTTTTTGGAAAGTAAATGTGGAAAGTATTTTTTTGTGCATTAAAAGTGTTTTTTAGCTATCTGAAACCGTTTTTATAGTTTTTTAAGTCATGTGTAGTTTAAGTTAGGCAGGTGCCAAGCATTAGTTCTGACATAGATTTTGTCCTGAATTTTACCCTTGCATTTACTTGCAAATTAACTCATCTCTATGTCAATTCCTGTAACATTGTCTCAATGTACAATATTTTAGTGTGTTCCAATCAAAGAATAAACCACTTTCCAGATATTTAGGAAAAACTGAAAATATTTTTTAGTTAATAATGTTCTTTGAATTGAAAATGTGTATTAAATCTGTATATTAATGTTTAAGAGCATAATGGTCATGTAAAGTATAACTCATACTATAGCATGACCCGTCTCACTTATATAAAATTCCTTTTTTACATTTTATCTGTCACATCCATCCTCAATCCCATCTCTACCTTACAGTCTAAAAATGTTACTGAAAATATGTAAAACACATTTTGGCATATACATACAGTAAATGCATATTAGATGTATTTTAAAACCATGAACATTGATAAATCTCATCATTTCTCTGCCCAATGTTCAAAGAGTTGCCAGTTGTCTATCATGTAAATCAACCCAGAAACCAATTATTCTAATGGCCCATTGTCTTTATGTTTTTAGAAATATTCCTTGCTGTCAGGGAGTTCTGATATTTGTAGTATCTGCTGTAACATGGAAATTAATCAAGATTCAAAATCGAGAATTAAGATCTTCCACTCTAAAAATCAACAAAAATATTTTTCTATGTGGTTTTGCAAAAAAACAAATGTTATGAAACATAACCTAAATCAACACAACAGCTCCATAATTTGTCATTGTGAAAATGCTAAGACTGAATCTGTTTAGCAGTACTGTAAACAGAAATACATCACTGGTACAACACACACGTACTGTACAGTATGACTTGATATATTAGGTGATAAACAGTTAACAGTTACAACAGACATAACTTCTCAAACAAATATGAAATCTTTTTTCTATTTTGCATCTGCTTGTGAGATAACGGTGTGCCCATTGTGCATTGTGTTTAGATTACTAAGTGTGTAAAGATTCAGTGAGCACAAGAGCTCATTGAGAGCTGTTTCACAAAGCGGCATTACTTAGCAGGATAACTATAGAAAATATTTTGACAAAAATCTGGATTTTCAGATTCATGAAGCAAGATCAAATTGTATTGAGTTATGTAACTATAGCAACATATCACTTCTATTTTTAACCTGCTCTGAGACAGGTTAGTTGAAACTGAGCCTAACTTTACCTGACCATACCCCACAGGGTATACTTTGCATTCACAATCTAGACTATTGTGGTTCATCCTTGCAAAAATGTTTGTGAGCCCTGCTGTTCACTGTAACACCATAAACATGCTTTTTATCCTCAGAATGTGTACAGTATGTTTTGATAATTACAAATAACAAGGATTTGAACAAGGCCTCTAACCCTAACTCCTCCAGGGGTACAATATAAATTGCTGACCCTGTGCTCTGTGCTCTGACCCCAAGCTTCTCTCCCTGTCTGTGTGTCTCATGGAGAGCTAGTTGGGGTATGTGAAAAGACAAATTCCTAATACAAGAATATGGCCATAAAGTGATTTTACTGTGGCATGTCACCTGACACCTCGGACATTCTAGATGGCTGCATCTGCATGCAACATATTTTCAACATACTCAATTTTTCCTTGTTATTCTTTGCCAACATTTATTGTCAGTCAAGTCATCTTACTGTAACTTACTCTTAAAAGACTTCAGATTCAGGTTTAGAATATAACATTCAGTTTACAAAATGTGTAGGCATCATTTTGAAATTTCACTTTTATAAGTAATTGTAACTCTACAGTGTGCTTCTGTGGATACAATGGGACAGCATGTAGACCTCACCATGTTTGCTGCTAAAGGTCAAGACAGGGGTCTTGCTCTTTCTTCAGTGACTGGTTCTTAGAAAAATAAATATCTTCTTACTGTATATTTCTTGACTTGCATTGTAGTCAGCATGTTCAGCCACATGTAAGACACTACGAAAATATCAATGGAGGAAAACACACAAATTTTGCCACTGTAAGGAACAAATATCAGTCAAATGCTAATGCCATGCTTTCACCATAAACTAAGGGGGTACAAGATTTCCTTGGTTCTATGCTGTTTTCACATCCTCATCCCATTTGGGGAGTTTTTTTCCTGTTGGAGATGGAAGGTATATTATTATTTCCATTTTGGCAGGGTTGTACTTCTACAGGATTTGGTTGGTGTCAGTAATGAGAGAGATGTCCTAACAAGTGATGATTCAATGGTGTTAAAGCTGTGTACTGTACATCATCTACTTGGATTACACAAATGTGTAATTATGAATGTAATTCAAATGGATCTATTGTCGTCAATTTGTTTATGTTGGCAGCTCCAGAGGGTTTTTTTCTTTTTTTGTGTGTGTAATTGCAATATTATCTTGTGTTATATGCATCAATATTGATTGTATAACTCTGTTCATGTGATGTTTTGTGAATGTGTGAATTATTTTGATATTTGTCTTAATTATTCTAATCACTGTTTTCTCAGTGTCCTAAATTGTGTGTCAGCAACTGAGAAAAACTGTAACAAGACATACCAGATATTGAAAACTAGATATTGTTAGCTGCTTCTTTGAAATATCTGAAAATAAATGGATAAAAAAAAACACCAAAAAGCATGTTAGGAAGTCTACTTGATTCAAGTCAAAATGAACAGGGAAAGTAGGTCGTGGTATAGTACTTAGGTCAGCTAGAATTTCTCAAAGGCTTTTCCTGGCATGACTGGTATTCTAACATTTTTTATCTCCAATAAATCAAACCTAGATTGCATTTGGCCTATATTGTTAAAAAGACAGATACATTACTTACAACATATGCAACTGAAACATAGTGTAAGTCTTATAATTCATGCCAATTCCCACGTGAGACCATGTTATGTTACACTTTCATAGCATTTTGCTATTTTAAAAATGTTTTTTTTAATTAGCATCTGAAAGTACAGCAGAAACTGAGCCCGCCATCCATCCATTATCAGAAAGCTGTTTATTTAAGTAGGTGCTGTGACAAGCTGGAGCTTCTCCTGGACAGAATGCCAGGTCATTGCAGAGCCACAGAGACAAATGGACAATTTAGAACAGCCAATCAAATTTGGCCAGTATTTATTTGGGAGTAGCAGGAAACAGGAGCACCTTGCAAAAACCCACAAGAACATAGGGAGTAAACAAAGATTAAATGTTTAAAAATCTTAGAGAAAGTATAACAAGGGATGGCTTTACAAAAAAATATAGATACCAAGCAAATCTTTTTGTGTTGCAGAGTTTCAAGTCACTTCAAATGGCTGGTTAGATACATTGAAAACAATAAAAAATACAAAAACACTGCACTTTCAACCTAATGCCCAGAAAAAATAAAAATAAAAATCTAATTATAATCAATATTAAAGCATCATACATATATAAACATTTTCATCAAATAACAGAGTTCATAAATCTAATTAATAGCTATATCATGTATTAAACAAGGAACACAAAAGACAGAATTGGTAGTAATATCAATCTTAAAACTACTTATGAAAGCTTTATATTCCACAAAGCAATGTGACCACTTTTGAAAAAATAAATGCAATGTTCATAGAAAGAATAATCTATAGGATTTCTATGCATTCCATTCAAACTGGTACAGTTCCTTATAGTGTTCAATGTACAGATCCAGCCATTCAAAATGTGCATGGTAGGCATGGCGCATCACAACACATCATACCGCATGTTATGATAATAGTACCAGGAAGCACCTTGTAAAACTGCCAGGTGGAGCTAATAAAGGTTAACATCTCATATACAGCATTTGTGTTGTCACCAGAAAATGCCTGGTTTCGAATCCTGGTCACTGCTGAAGGAAAATCTTTTTCCAATTAAGAACTTAAGTTGTATACCCTTTAGACTTTTAATAATTCTAAACTGTGTATTACAGCATGTTAATCATTAAACATTAAAAAGTCTGTATATTTTATAAAAGCAAGATTGCTCAGTTGGACAAAAGTACACAACCTTCCACCTTCATCATAAATATTTTAATTATGCATAAATATTTTATGCATCAAAGTTTTTACGTAAGATATTATTAACAGTATTAATAATGAATGACCTTAGACATGCTGTGAGCTCAAAGTATTACCGTGGTCCACTTTCTTTGTAACCGTCTGCATCAGTTTAACTTCAACTGTCATTACATGACGACATTTTGCCTGCCCTTTCAGCTAAAGGTTAAGATATTAAGCAGTGTGTTGGTGTAATGGTTTAGGCATGTGCCTTGCATGCTGGATGTTGGGGGTTCAAACCCAGCTATCACCATGAGGTTTTCTTTTAACAAATAAACATTTCTTTGAAAAACTAAAATAGTAAATATTATCGACACTATATTGAATTTGATGGTATTTCTAAATATCACAACAGTTAAGTTAAGTGAGTTAAGTGATTAACTTTTTGATTAATTCTTGATTAATAGTGATTAATACTTCCGCGTTATCGCAGTAAAAAACCTCATACTTTTTAGAATCCACTAAATAGGGAATATTGCTTATCTAAAGAAATTAATAACGATATTAATTTAAGGATCTAAATATATAATAATTACTTACTCTTATATAGCGCTTTTCTGGACACTCCACTCAAAGCGCTGTACAGGTAATGGAGACTCCCCTCCACCACCACCAATGTGCAGCATCCACCTGGATGATGCGACGGCAGCCATAGTGCGCCAGAACACTCACCACACATCAGCTATTAGTGGGGAGGAGAGCAGAGTAATGAAGCCAATTCATTTATTATGAATGAATAGATTATTAGGAGGCCATGATTGGTAAGGGCCAATGGGAAATTTGGCCAGGATGCTGGGGTTACACCCCTACTCTTTTCGAGAAACTCCCTGGGATTTTTAATGACTACAGAGATTCAGGACCTTGGTTATACATCTCATCCGAAGGATGGCACCTGTTTACAGCATAGTATCCCCATCACTATACTGGTGCATAAGGACCCAACACAGACCACAGGGTGAGCTCCCCCTGCTGGCCCCACTAACCTCTTCCAGTAGCAACCTTAGTTTTTCCCAGGAGGTCTCCCATCCAGGTACTAACCAGGCTCACACCTGCTTAGCTTCACTGGGTTAACAGTTGTGAGTTGCGAGTTATATAGCTGGTAGTAGGCAATCAGAGTTCAATACCCGGTTCAGGCACAAGTTTTTCTTCTAACAAAGAATTTTAAGAAAAATAAAATAGTAAATATTATGTACACTATATTAACATTTTTTGTTTTTCATATTCAATGTTAAGTGATATTAATAATGAAATAAAAACATGAATGACACAGAGCCTGCAACCTACATATTTAAACATTGTGATTTGTTAAACATTTCACAGGTTTTATTTGAACAATATCTAGTACTTGGTCACATTTTTAGAAACCTTAGTTTAAATCAAGCGGTTCCCAGGTGCAAGTGACTTCATAATGTGAGAAGGCATTATGCTATATTTTTTATGCATCAGTGGAAGCCTTCTGACTAAACAGGGTTCACTTTTTTCTGTCTCTTCCTACTCTCTCTCACCCACTGCGTATTGGAGACAGAATGGTTAAAAATGGGAACAAGTCAGATAGGTAGAGGGAAGGGGGAGGGGTGAAACGGTTACATGTCCTGGATAGAAAAAGTGGTTAGAAAATAGGTGGATTTACACTTGTGAAAACTGTTCCAATTTTAATGTGATATGGAAGATATTATTCAATAAATGACCTTGGATGGTCTGTAAACTGAAAATGTATAGAGGAGAGACGTTGTATCTTTTCTTTCCAGCTTGGAATTAACTCTTATCTCCTAGTACAGATATTTGTCTACCCTGCAAAAAAAAAGGTCCAATGACTGGCTCAAAATATAGATTATATAATTAAAAAAAATAAAAATGAATTTTCTGCTTTTAAATCAAATGGTCTGTTGAATAACACACCAAAACCTGCTCTTAAAACTTCAAAATTTCAAAAATTGGAAAAATAGCTACCTCACAAAGGCTAGGACTATCAACACCAAGCTGTGTAATGTCAGGTAGAATAGAATAGAACAAAACAGTGTTGGGGATGAGACGGAATTTTCAGCAGTATGCACTGTTGTCATTGTTAAGGAACAAGTAATAGGTTTATTCCATGCTGAAAAGAGAAGAGAGAAAACACAACAGCCGAAAAATTGTGTTTTCTCTCTTTTCTTTTCAGCATGGAATAAACCTAATACTTGTTCCTTTGCATACTGCACATGCTGATGCACCTACCCACCTGAACTGTTGTCATTGTTGCTGTTTAACATAAGGCAACCAGCAATCAAATGTGGGAAATACATTTATTTGTCCTGCATCAAAGTTTAACTCATTCAGAGCACGCTACATTACAAACTCCAAGCGTTGCAAACATTCCCGATACATAACCATGTTATGTACTCTACATTGTTCTATTTTATACCATGACAGGAGAATACACACTGTATTAATTATTGTTGATGCTGGGCTTCGAGCTTTGAGTCGCCTACTTCTTCGACTATCTTGCAGAGAAAGTCATTGCCCTGATTTATGTTTATCACCTAATAAAATGGTCAACGTAGAACACGTTATTTATTACTGTGTATTTATTTTAGGGCTTTGGATTTACATTTATAATGGAGAGTCCCCATTAGCCCCAGCGGGCCAGTAGATGAGAATTCATACTATTTTAATTTATTTTTTATTAAAATCACAAATGCATGTTTAAATGCTTTTATTGATTCACAATAAGACAATGCAAGACAGAACAAAAGCATCTGTGAAATCCCATTCCCGAATGTCCCCCACTGCGCTCAACAATCTTAGGAAGAACATGAAACAGCCTGTTAATAAAATTGTTGCAACTTTGTTCTGTCAGCTCTTCCTCCCAGAACTTGTAAATCGCTTTGATGAGTTTACAATTGGCACTCAGAGATTCTGACTGAATTAATTCCCCTCATTTAGCTGAAACGGATAAAGAAATGATGCAGTAATTATATGTCTTGGAAGGCACTCTGTTTTATTAACAGACATTCCAACTGAAACCTGTGTTGTACAGTGATGGGTAACGTCATCCCCATTAAACAATGTTCTTATCGCTCAAATCCTGCTAAACTAGAAATTAGACACAAGAAGACAATAATTGGACAATGTTGTGTGGCTCTCTGTGGTGGAATTTCTCTGTAAACTGAAGAGTTATAGAGGAGACACATTGTGAATCACCTCTTTTTAAACTTGTAAGAACATTCCAATGTTAATGCGACATGGAAGATATTATTAATAACGTTTTAAATCTGAAGCTGTTAACTCTACTTCACACTTGCATGTCAAGATCACGGTTTCAGAATAAAAAAACATCAAACCTTAGATTGGATGAGAACGTCATGATTGTTTTGCTAGGATGTAAAATGTTACAATTTATTACAGTTACCATCAGGGTAAAAACGCCAATGTAAACGTCATATTTACAATTTGTTAAAAATAAAAATGTAAAGCTCTCTAAAGCTTTCTCAGTCAAGAGGTGACTCAGTTTCAGGTGTGAAGAATACAGATTCCCAATTCAATTGCAGCCTAAACCTTTCCCCACACACCCTGCCCCTGCTGCGATTGGAATATGCACAAAGCACTGAAAGCTTTACAGTAGATGATCAGGTGTTTCACAGACATATGGATAGTACATAATTCTGGATTTATTAACTCAAACCTGGGATTCGATTACTTTAAAATAAGTTTTTTTTAAAATGCACCAGGTACTAGATCTTGTTTATATTAAAGTTATATCACTTGGCAGTGGTGGATGGTTAGTGGATGGTGCGCTATTTTGACAGCAACCTGCTAATCTGCTTAACACCTGTAGAAAACATGATTTTATTTCTGTACAGAATGCGAGTTGTGTTTACAAAATTAAAGTGCTTCAAATGTTAAGTTAAGAAGTAAAAAGAACTTACAGCTTACACAAAGACTCAACTATAGTATGGAAAAACGAGGGTAAGAAAAAACAGGACATTTGATTGCTGGTTGCCTTATATTTATTTTTAAAAATGAAATAAAAAATAAGATACAATGACGTGTTTCTGCCTAACTCAAACACTGCGTGACTTTAAAAGCTGTAAAAAATTGTTTAGATAGCAAAAAGTCACCTTGCTCTTACGAGCGTCTCTGTTAAGCAGAGTTTGTGTTATCTTTGTCAGTGAAAAAAATGACCACGGGCACCTTCCCCCCAGGTTGTTTTAAAAAAAACTCGCTCATAAAGGCTAATCCTTTAGTCATTCTCTCTGATGCAGTGCAGCAACTGGTCAGGTGACTGAGGGTGGCACATTATTTCCCACTGCATTCTGCGGAACGTAGTTTTGACAAGAACCTCCATCTTGTCTCCATCTATTACTCTCTCACAATTCATCTTGCGTATAATATGGGAATATAATTCCCATAGTAACGTACTTTTTAGAATATGTTTTTAGAATGACTTAAACTGATGCAGACATTTACAGAGAAAGTGTACTACTGTGATAATTTGAGCTATATGAATATACTTATATAATTATTTATTTCTTTAGATATGCGATTCCATATTATATTCCCTATTAATCAAATTCTAAAAAGTATGTTTTTTTACTGCGATAACGAGCGCATAGAAAGGCTAAAACATGTATGTAATCAAATGAAAAACTTTGATGCTTAAAATGTTTAGTAAGAAAGTGGAATACTGGTGTATGCTTTTTATTTAAACTACCAATACAGTTTGCATAATATGTTTATGTTCCTAAATTTATATAGTTTATGACCTTCAGACACATTATGCTCCTCCTCTTTTTATGCTCAGCTACTAAAATTTCCCTGTAGTTGTAAAATTCCTTATAAATATTCAATATTAAGCAGATTAAAACATGCACAGTAAACAGATTAAATGATTAAATTGTTCCACAAACAACCAATGCGCCACGGGTGGCCCTGTCAGTAATTTTGGCCAGCCAATCATGTACTGTAGTACTGTAC